>NW_027267953.1:0-22885 GCF_963676685.1 Mytilus edulis
ATTTCAATTTTTCATGAAACATGATTGATTGATCATGAAACATGATTGATTGATCATGATCATGATTGATTGATCATGATCATGATTGATTGATCATGATCATGATTGATTGATCATGATTGATTGATTGATTGATTGATTAGTTGGTTGGTTGGTAAAACACGTTTGATAGGGCCAATTCAAACAGCGAAAAAGAAACAAAAAAAGATCTTGGACCCTATATTAAACACACGAGACGGAAACATGATTGATTGATTGGTTGGTTGGTTGGTTGGTTGGTTGGTTGGTTGGTTGGTTAAACACGTTGGATAGGGCCAATTGAAACAGCGAAAAAGAAACAAAGAAGATCTTGGACCCTATATTAAACACACGAGACGAGACGGAAACTTGATTGATTGATCATGATTGATTGATTGATTGATTGATTGATTGATTGATTGATTGATTGATTGGTTGGTTGGTTGGTTGATTGGTTGGTTGGTTGGTTGGTTGGTTGGTTGGTTGGTTAAACACGTTGGATAGGGCCAATTGAAACAGCGAAAAAGAAACAAAGAAGATCTTGGACCCTATATTAAACACACGAGACGAGACGGAAACATGATTGATTGATCATGATTGATTGATCATGATTGATTGATTGATTGATTGATTGATTGATTGATTGATTGATTGATTGATTGATTGATTGATTGATTGATTGATTGGTTGGTTGGTTGGTTGGTTAAACACGTTGGAAAGGGTCAATTGAAACAGCGAAAAAGAAACAAAGGAGATCTTGAACCCTATATTAAACACATGAGACGGAAACATGATTGATTGATCATGATTGATTGATTGATTGATTGATTGATTGATTGATTGGTTGGTTGGTTGGTTGGTTAAACACGTTGGAAAGGGTCAATTGAAACAGCGAAAAAGAAACAAAGGAGATCTTGAACCCTATATTAAACACATGAGACGGAAACATGATTGATTGATTGATTAATCATGATCATGATTGGTTGATTGATCATGATCATGATTTGTTGATTGATCATTATTGATTGATCATGATTGGTTGGTTGGTTGGTTGGTTGGCAAACACACATAAAAATCTTCAAGTCGTGCCCCAAATCACATATGTACATGACCTTGACCTTTGACCTTGTGACCTTTGTCAAGGTCATTGCTTCACAATGTCATTGCAAAAGACCCTATGGGTCAAGGACCTTTTTGTTTAAGTGTTTTGCCTAATAATGGCCTTTTATAAACCATCAATGGGGGTTATGTCCCTTACATAATGGTAAAACCAATACAGTCATAATGTAACAAAGTTGCCCCTTGAAGTACTGAACATTTTTCACTGCTTAAATTTTCTGTATCTATAACCATTCAAGAATTATAGGGAAATCAAAGACATATGAAAATCTTAAATATGACCTTGACCTTTGACCTTGACCTAATTTTCTAAGTTAGGACCCAGGGGACTCAAATAAAAACATTCCAGGGTTATACGGTTAACGGTTTATGAGTTAAAAAAACATACCGACAAATTTATTCCGTAAAGGTACATAACTCCTATAAAATTTCATCGAATCGCTTCGATCCAAATTAGCCAAAAATTCCTGAGGATGTAACGAACAATTTGTAAAAAGAATTTTGTCGCTTTCTTATTTTGTTACGAAGGAGATGCACACACATGACAAACAGTGAATAGGGAGATAACTCTTACAAAGAAAATGGTTCGGCTAAGCAGGGTGAAATTTAAAAGCGCATAACCTATACGATACAATATGAAAAAAATCTAAGCGACATATTGCGAAACAAACATTTATCGCAAGAACAAAATTTGGCGGAAGAAAAAAAAAAAAAAAATAATAATAATAATAATAATAATCAGAACAAATACAATAGGCTTTCCACAGAAAAGTGGAAAGACCTAATAATATGGAAAAAACTGGAGTTGTCGTTCGTTTTACGTTGATAGGATAGATAGCACACAACCTACATTCAGTTGTAAGTGGAGGGTTAAAAAAAAGGGGGGGGCAAAAGGGGGTCTCGGGAGATTTTTTTTTTTTTTTATTAACGGAACAGAATGGTTAAAAAGGTTTTTTACAATATAAATCAATTGCTTTAAAAAAGCAATTGTAGGGGGTCTTTCCCCCTTTAAAATTAATTGAATTGGGGGTGGGGGGGGGGGGGGTGTTTGTTTGTTTGTTTGTTTGTTTGTTTGTTTGTTTGTTTCTGTATGGGGTCTATATTATTGTTACCGGAGAAGTTTCATGTTTAGTTTGGAAAGTTTTTCTTTTATTTTAGGTACAGCGCGCGCGCCACATCACGTGACACGGGTTTATAATAACGAAAAGATAGTCTTTTTATTCCTTTTTAGGTGGGGACTTTGAACAGACAACATGTATAGAGACGGAATGCACACAATGTAATTTCTTTTGTCATTGTAGGAAATTGACATTTTGATGACAGTTCACAAACAGTGCATGATTTGGATTTATTTGATCCGGTGTAACTTTAAAACACATTTATTGATTATTTTCTGATAATGTACATTTTTCAGCACCTGTTTGTAACACAGATTAGTATTTCAATCTCGGAGCGGACATTTTATTGTAGGCTTTTACTGAAATTTACGGACCTAGCAAGCAATTTTTACGGCATTGCAATTTTTTTTCTCTAGGAAAAGCTTTGAGAGATATCTGCACCAAATTTTTTTACAAACTTTTAGTACATGTATGCCCTGCTGACTGCAAATTTTGAGGTCGATTGTATTTGTAGTTTCAGAGTACATGTGGATTTTTTTTTCAGAAGTGACGCAAGAACAATATTGAATTTCAATTTTTCATGAAACATGATTGATTGATCATGAAACATGATTGATTGATCATGATCATGATTGATTGATCATGATCATGATTGATTGATCATGATCATGATTGATTGATCATGATTGATTGATTGATTGATTGATTAGTTGGTTGGTTGGTAAAACACGTTTGATAGGGCCAATTCAAACAGCGAAAAAGAAACAAAAAAGATCTTGGACCCTATATTAAACACACGAGACGGAAACATGATTGATTGATTGGTTGGTTGGTTGGTTGGTTGGTTGGTTGGTTGGTTGGTTAAACACGTTGGATAGGGCCAATTGAAACAGCGAAAAAGAAACAAAGAAGATCTTGGACCCTATATTAAACACACGAGACGAGACGGAAACTTGATTGATTGATCATGATTGATTGATTGATTGATTGATTGATTGATTGATTGATTGATTGATTGGTTGGTTGGTTGGTTGATTGGTTGGTTGGTTGGTTGGTTGGTTGGTTGGTTAAACACGTTGGATAGGGGCCAATTGAAACAGCGAAAAAGAAACAAAGAAGATCTTGGACCCTATATTAAACACACGAGACGAGACGGAAACATGATTGATTGATCATGATTGATTGATCATGATTGATTGATTGATTGATTGATTGATTGATTGATTGATTGATTGATTGATTGATTGATTGATTGATTGATTGGTTGGTTGGTTGGTTGGTTAAACACGTTGGAAAGGGTCAATTGAAACAGCGAAAAAGAAACAAAGGAGATCTTGAACCCTATATTAAACACATGAGACGGAAACATGATTGATTGATCATGATTGATTGATTGATTGATTGATTGATGATTGATTGGTTGGTTGGTTGGTTGGTTAAACACGTTGGAAAGGGTCAATTGAAACAGCGAAAAAGAAACAAAGGAGATCTTGAACCCTATATTAAACACATGAGACGGAAACATGATTGATTGATTGATTAATCATGATCATGATTGGTTGATTGATCATGATCATGATTTGTTGATTGATCATTATTGATTGATCATGATTGGTTGGTTGGTTGGTTGGTTGGCAAACACACATAAAAATCTTCAAGTCGTGCCCCAAATCACATATGTACATGACCTTGACCTTTGACCTTGTGACCTTTGTCAAGGTCATTGCTTCACAATGTCATTGCAAAAGACCCTATGGGTCAAGGACCTTTTGTTTAAGTGTTTTGCCTAATAATGGCCTTTTATAAACCATCAATGGGGGTTATGTCCCTTACATAATGGTAAAACCAATACAGTCATAATGTAACAAAGTTGCCCCTTGAAGTACTGAACATTTTTCACTGCTTAAATTTTCTGTATCTATAACCATTCAAGAATTATAGGGAAATCAAAGACATATGAAAATCTTAAATATGACCTTGACCTTTGACCTTGACCTAATTTTCTAAGTTAGGACCCAGGGGACTCAAATAAAAACATTCCAGGGTTATACGGTTAACGGTTTATGAGTTAAAAAAACATACCGACAAATTTATTCCGTAAAGGTACATAACTCCTATAAAATTTCATCGAATCGCTTCGATCCAAATTAGCCAAAAATTCCTGAGGATGTAACGAACAATTTGTAAAAAGAATTTTGTCGCTTTCTTATTTTGTTACGAAGGAGATGCACACACATGACAAACAGTGAATAGGGAGATAACTCTTACAAAGAAAATGGTTCGGCTAAGCAGGGTGAAATTTAAAAGCGCATAACCTATACGATACAATATGAAAAAAATCTAAGCGACATATTGCGAAACAAACATTTATCGCAAGAACAAAATTTGGCGGAAGAAAAAAAAAAAAAAAATAATAATAATAATAATAATAATCAGAACAAATACAATAGGCTTTCCACAGAAAAGTGGAAAGACCTAATAATATGGAAAAAACTGGAGTTGTCGTTCGTTTTACGTTGATAGGATAGATAGCACACAACCTACATTCAGTTGTAAGTGGAGGGTTAAAAAAAAGGGGGGGCAAAAGGGGGTCTCGGGAGATTTTTTTTTTTTTTTATTAACGGAACAGAATGGTTAAAAAGGTTTTTTACAATATAAATCAATTGCTTTAAAAAAGCAATTGTAGGGGGTCTTTCCCCCTTTAAAATTAATTGAATTGGGGGTGGGGGGGGGGGGGGGTGTTTGTTTGTTTGTTTGTTTGTTTGTTTGTTTGTTTGTTTCTGTATGGGGTCTATATTATTGTTACCGGAGAAGTTTCATGTTTAGTTTGGAAAGTTTTTCTTTTATTTTAGGTACAGCGCGCGCGCCACATCACGTGACACGGGTTTATAATAACGAAAAGATAGTCTTTTTATTCCTTTTTAGGTGGGGACTTTGAACAGACAACATGTATAGAGACGGAATGCACACAATGTAATTTCTTTTGTCATTGTAGGAAATTGACATTTTGATGACAGTTCACAAACAGTGCATGATTTGGATTTATTTGATCCGGTGTAACTTTAAAACACATTTATTGATTATTTTCTGATAATGTACATTTTTCAGCACCTGTTTGTAACACAGATTAGTATTTCAATCTCGGAGCGGACATTTTATTGTAGGCTTTTACTGAAATTTACGGACCTAGCAAGCAATTTTTACGGCATTGCAATTTTTTTTCTCTAGGAAAAGCTTTGAGAGATATCTGCACCAAATTTTTTTACAAACTTTTAGTACATGTATGCCCTGCTGACTGCAAATTTTGAGGTCGATTGTATTTGTAGTTTCAGAGTACATGTGGATTTTTTTTTCAGAAGTGACGCAAGAACAATATTGAATTTCAATTTTTCATGAAACATGATTGATTGATCATGAAACATGATTGATTGATCATGATCATGATTGATTGATCATGATCATGATTGATTGATCATGATCATGATTGATTGATCATGATTGATTGATTGATTGATTGATTAGTTGGTTGGTTGGTAAAACACGTTTGATAGGGCCAATTCAAACAGCGAAAAAGAAACAAAAAAGATCTTGGACCCTATATTAAACACACGAGACGGAAACATGATTGATTGATTGGTTGGTTGGTTGGTTGGTTGGTTGGTTGGTTGGTTGGTTAAACACGTTGGATAGGGCCAATTGAAACAGCGAAAAAGAAACAAAGAAGATCTTGGACCCTATATTAAACACACGAGACGAGACGGAAACTTGATTGATTGATCATGATTGATTGATTGATTGATTGATTGATTGATTGATTGATTGATTGATTGGTTGGTTGGTTGGTTGATTGGTTGGTTGGTTGGTTGGTTGGTTGGTTGGTTAAACACGTTGGATAGGGCCAATTGAAACAGCGAAAAAGAAACAAAGAAGATCTTGGACCCTATATTAAACACACGAGACGAGACGGAAACATGATTGATTGATCATGATTGATTGATCATGATTGATTGATTGATTGATTGATTGATTGATTGATTGATTGATTGATTGATTGATTGATTGATTGATTGATTGGTTGGTTGGTTGGTTGGTTAAACACGTTGGAAAGGGTCAATTGAAACAGCGAAAAAGAAACAAAGGAGATCTTGAACCCTATATTAAACACATGAGACGGAAACATGATTGATTGATCATGATTGATTGATTGATTGATTGATTGATTGATTGATTGGTTGGTTGGTTGGTTGGTTAAACACGTTGGAAAGGGTCAATTGAAACAGCGAAAAAGAAACAAAGGAGATCTTGAACCCTATATTAAACACATGAGACGGAAACATGATTGATTGATTGATTAATCATGATCATGATTGGTTGATTGATCATGATCATGATTTGTTGATTGATCATTATTGATTGATCATGATTGGTTGGTTGGTTGGTTGGTTGGCAAACACACATAAAAATCTTCAAGTCGTGCCCCAAATCACATATGTACATGACCTTGACCTTTGACCTTGTGACCTTTGTCAAGGTCATTGCTTCACAATGTCATTGCAAAAGACCCTATGGGTCAAGGACCTTTTGTTTAAGTGTTTTGCCTAATAATGGCCTTTTATAAACCATCAATGGGGGTTATGTCCCTTACATAATGGTAAAACCAATACAGTCATAATGTAACAAAGTTGCCCCTTGAAGTACTGAACATTTTTCACTGCTTAAATTTTCTGTATCTATAACCATTCAAGAATTATAGGGAAATCAAAGACATATGAAAATCTTAAATATGACCTTGACCTTTGACCTTGACCTAATTTTCTAAGTTAGGACCCAGGGGACTCAAATAAAAACATTCCAGGGTTATACGGTTAACGGTTTATGAGTTAAAAAAACATACCGACAAATTTATTCCGTAAAGGTACATAACTCCTATAAAATTTCATCGAATCGCTTCGATCCAAATTAGCCAAAAATTCCTGAGGATGTAACGAACAATTTGTAAAAAGAATTTTGTCGCTTTCTTATTTTGTTACGAAGGAGATGCACACACATGACAAACAGTGAATAGGGAGATAACTCTTACAAAGAAAATGGTTCGGCTAAGCAGGGTGAAATTTAAAAGCGCATAACCTATACGATACAATATGAAAAAAATCTAAGCGACATATTGCGAAACAAACATTTATCGCAAGAACAAAATTTGGCGGAAGAAAAAAAAAAAAAAAATAATAATAATAATAATAATAATCAGAACAAATACAATAGGCTTTCCACAGAAAAGTGGAAAGACCTAATAATATGGAAAAAACTGGAGTTGTCGTTCGTTTTACGTTGATAGGATAGATAGCACACAACCTACATTCAGTTGTAAGTGGAGGGTTAAAAAAAAGGGGGGGCAAAAGGGGGGTCTCGGGAGATTTTTTTTTTTTTTTATTAACGGAACAGAATGGTTAAAAAGGTTTTTTACAATATAAATCAATTGCTTTAAAAAAGCAATTGTAGGGGGTCTTTCCCCCTTTAAAATTAATTGAATTGGGGGTGGGGGGGGGGGGGGGGTGTTTGTTTGTTTGTTTGTTTGTTTGTTTGTTTGTTTGTTTCTGTATGGGGTCTATATTATTGTTACCGGAGAAGTTTCATGTTTAGTTTGGAAAGTTTTTCTTTTATTTTAGGTACAGCGCGCGCGCCACATCACGTGACACGGGTTTATAATAACGAAAAGATAGTCTTTTTATTCCTTTTTAGGTGGGGACTTTGAACAGACAACATGTATAGAGACGGAATGCACACAATGTAATTTCTTTTGTCATTGTAGGAAATTGACATTTTGATGACAGTTCACAAACAGTGCATGATTTGGATTTATTTGATCCGGTGTAACTTTAAAACACATTTATTGATTATTTTCTGATAATGTACATTTTTCAGCACCTGTTTGTAACACAGATTAGTATTTCAATCTCGGAGCGGACATTTTATTGTAGGCTTTTACTGAAATTTACGGACCTAGCAAGCAATTTTTACGGCATTGCAATTTTTTTTCTCTAGGAAAAGCTTTGAGAGATATCTGCACCAAATTTTTTTACAAACTTTTAGTACATGTATGCCCTGCTGACTGCAAATTTTGAGGTCGATTGTATTTGTAGTTTCAGAGTACATGTGGATTTTTTTTTCAGAAGTGACGCAAGAACAATATTGAATTTCAATTTTTCATGAAACATGATTGATTGATCATGAAACATGATTGATTGATCATGATCATGATTGATTGATCATGATCATGATTGATTGATCATGATCATGATTGATTGATCATGATTGATTGATTGATTGATTGATTAGTTGGTTGGTTGGTAAAACACGTTTGATAGGGCCAATTCAAACAGCGAAAAAGAAACAAAAAAGATCTTGGACCCTATATTAAACACACGAGACGGAAACATGATTGATTGATTGGTTGGTTGGTTGGTTGGTTGGTTGGTTGGTTGGTTGGTTAAACACGTTGGATAGGGCCAATTGAAACAGCGAAAAAGAAACAAAGAAGATCTTGGACCCTATATTAAACACACGAGACGAGACGGAAACTTGATTGATTGATCATGATTGATTGATTGATTGATTGATTGATTGATTGATTGATTGATTGATTGGTTGGTTGGTTGGTTGATTGGTTGGTTGGTTGGTTGGTTGGTTGGTTGGTTAAACACGTTGGATAGGGCCAATTGAAACAGCGAAAAAGAAACAAAGAAGATCTTGGACCCTATATTAAACACACGAGACGAGACGGAAACATGATTGATTGATCATGATTGATTGATCATGATTGATTGATTGATTGATTGATTGATTGATTGATTGATTGATTGATTGATTGATTGATTGATTGATTGATTGGTTGGTTGGTTGGTTGGTTAAACACGTTGGAAAGGGTCAATTGAAACAGCGAAAAAGAAACAAAGGAGATCTTGAACCCTATATTAAACACATGAGACGGAAACATGATTGATTGATCATGATTGATTGATTGATTGATTGATTGATTGATTGATTGGTTGGTTGGTTGGTTGGTTAAACACGTTGGAAAGGGTCAATTGAAACAGCGAAAAAGAAACAAAGGAGATCTTGAACCCTATATTAAACACATGAGACGGAAACATGATTGATTGATTGATTAATCATGATCATGATTGGTTGATTGATCATGATCATGATTTGTTGATTGATCATTATTGATTGATCATGATTGGTTGGTTGGTTGGTTGGTTGGCAAACACACATAAAAATCTTCAAGTCGTGCCCCAAATCACATATGTACATGACCTTGACCTTTGACCTTGTGACCTTTGTCAAGGTCATTGCTTCACAATGTCATTGCAAAAGACCCTATGGGTCAAGGACCTTTTGTTTAAGTGTTTTGCCTAATAATGGCCTTTTATAAACCATCAATGGGGGTTATGTCCCTTACATAATGGTAAAACCAATACAGTCATAATGTAACAAAGTTGCCCCTTGAAGTACTGAACATTTTTCACTGCTTAAATTTTCTGTATCTATAACCATTCAAGAATTATAGGGAAATCAAAGACATATGAAAATCTTAAATATGACCTTGACCTTTGACCTTGACCTAATTTTCTAAGTTAGGACCCAGGGGACTCAAATAAAAACATTCCAGGGTTATACGGTTAACGGTTTATGAGTTAAAAAAACATACCGACAAATTTATTCCGTAAAGGTACATAACTCCTATAAAATTTCATCGAATCGCTTCGATCCAAATTAGCCAAAAATTCCTGAGGATGTAACGAACAATTTGTAAAAAGAATTTTGTCGCTTTCTTATTTTGTTACGAAGGAGATGCACACACATGACAAACAGTGAATAGGGAGATAACTCTTACAAAGAAAATGGTTCGGCTAAGCAGGGTGAAATTTAAAAGCGCATAACCTATACGATACAATATGAAAAAAATCTAAGCGGACATATTGCGAAACAAACATTTATCGCAAGAACAAAATTTGGCGGAAGAAAAAAAAAAAAAAAAATAATAATAATAATAATAATAATCAGAACAAATACAATAGGCTTTCCACAGAAAAGTGGAAAGACCTAATAATATGGAAAAAACTGGAGTTGTCGTTCGTTTTACGTTGATAGGATAGATAGCACACAACCTACATTCAGTTGTAAGTGGGAGGGTTAAAAAAAAGGGGGGGGCAAAAGGGGGTCTCGGGAGATTTTTTTTTTTTTTTATTAACGGAACAGAATGGTTAAAAAGGTTTTTTACAATATAAATCAATTGCTTTAAAAAGCAATTGTAGGGGGTCTTTCCCCCTTTAAAATTAATTGAATTGGGGGTGGGGGGGGGGGGGGGTGTTTGTTTGTTTGTTTGTTTGTTTGTTTGTTTGTTTGTTTCTGTATGGGGTCTATATTATTGTTACCGGAGAAGTTTCATGTTTAGTTTGGAAAGTTTTTCTTTTATTTTAGGTACAGCGCGCGCGCCACATCACGTGACACGGGTTTATAATAACGAAAAGATAGTCTTTTTATTCCTTTTTAGGTGGGGACTTTGAACAGACAACATGTATAGAGACGGAATGCACACAATGTAATTTCTTTTGTCATTGTAGGAAATTGACATTTTGATGACAGTTCACAAACAGTGCATGATTTGGATTTATTTGATCCGGTGTAACTTTAAAACACATTTATTGATTATTTTCTGATAATGTACATTTTTCAGCACCTGTTTGTAACACAGATTAGTATTTCAATCTCGGAGCGGACATTTTATTGTAGGCTTTTACTGAAATTTACGGACCTAGCAAGCAATTTTTACGGCATTGCAATTTTTTTTCTCTAGGAAAAGCTTTGAGAGATATCTGCACCAAATTTTTTTACAAACTTTTAGTACATGTATGCCCTGCTGACTGCAAATTTTGAGGTCGATTGTATTTGTAGTTTCAGAGTACATGTGGATTTTTTTTTCAGAAGTGACGCAAGAACAATATTGAATTTCAATTTTTCATGAAACATGATTGATTGATCATGAAACATGATTGATTGATCATGATCATGATTGATTGATCATGATCATGATTGATTGATCATGATCATGATTGATTGATCATGATTGATTGATTGATTGATTGATTAGTTGGTTGGTTGGTAAAACACGTTTGATAGGGCCAATTCAAACAGCGAAAAAGAAACAAAAAAGATCTTGGACCCTATATTAAACACACGAGACGGAAACATGATTGATTGATTGGTTGGTTGGTTTGGTTGGTTGGTTGGTTGGTTGGTTGGTTAAACACGTTGGATAGGGCCAATTGAAACAGCGAAAAAGAAACAAAGAAGATCTTGGACCCTATATTAAACACACGAGACGAGACGGAAACTTGATTGATTGATCATGATTGATTGATTGATTGATTGATTGATTGATTGATTGATTGATTGATTGGTTGGTTGGTTGGTTGATTGGTTGGGTTGGTTGGTTGGTTGGTTGGTTGGTTAAACACGTTGGATAGGGCCAATTGAAACAGCGAAAAAGAAACAAAGAAGATCTTGGACCCTATATTAAACACACGAGACGAGACGGAAACATGATTGATTGATCATGATTGATTGATCATGATTGATTGATTGATTGATTGATTGATTGATTGATTGATTGATTGATTGATTGATTGATTGATTGATTGATTGGTTGGTTGGTTGGTTGGTTAAACACGTTGGAAAGGGTCAATTGAAACAGCGAAAAAGAAACAAAGGAGATCTTGAACCCTATATTAAACACATGAGACGGAAACATGATTGATTGATCATGATTGATTGATTGATTGATTGATTGATTGATTGATTGGTTGGTTGGTTGGTTGGTTAAACACGTTGGAAAGGGTCAATTGAAACAGCGAAAAAGAAACAAAGGAGATCTTGAACCCTATATTAAACACATGAGACGGAAACATGATTGATTGATTGATTAATCATGATCATGATTGGTTGATTGATCATGATCATGATTTGTTGATTGATCATTATTGATTGATCATGATTGGTTGGTTGGTTGGTTGGTTGGCAAACACACATAAAAATCTTCAAGTCGTGCCCCAAATCACATATGTACATGACCTTGACCTTTGACCTTGTGACCTTTGTCAAGGTCATTGCTTCACAATGTCATTGCAAAAGACCCTATGGGTCAAGGACCTTTTGTTTAAGTGTTTTGCCTAATAATGGCCTTTTATAAACCATCAATGGGGGTTATGTCCCTTACATAATGGTAAAACCAATACAGTCATAATGTAACAAAGTTGCCCCTTGAAGTACTGAACATTTTTCACTGCTTAAATTTTCTGTATCTATAACCATTCAAGAATTATAGGGAAATCAAAGACATATGAAAATCTTAAATATGACCTTGACCTTTGACCTTGACCTAATTTTTCTAAGTTAGGACCCAGGGGACTCAAATAAAAACATTCCAGGGTTATACGGTTAACGGTTTATGAGTTAAAAAAACATACCGACAAATTTATTCCGTAAAGGTACATAACTCCTATAAAATTTCATCGAATCGCTTCGATCCAAATTAGCCAAAAATTCCTGAGGATGTAACGAACAATTTGTAAAAAGAATTTTGTCGCTTTCTTATTTTGTTACGAAGGAGATGCACACACATGACAAACAGTGAATAGGGAGATAACTCTTACAAAGAAAATGGTTCGGCTAAGCAGGGTGAAATTTAAAAGCGCATAACCTATACGATACAATATGAAAAAAATCTAAGCGACATATTGCGAAACAAACATTTATCGCAAGAACAAAATTTGGCGGAAGAAAAAAAAAAAAAAAATAATAATAATAATAATAATAATCAGAACAAATACAATAGGCTTTCCACAGAAAAGTGGAAAGACCTAATAATATGGAAAAAACTGGAGTTGTCGTTCGTTTTACGTTGATAGGATAGATAGCACACAACCTACATTCAGTTGTAAGTGGAGGGTTAAAAAAAGGGGGGGGCAAAAGGGGGTCTCGGGAGATTTTTTTTTTTTTTTATTAACGGAACAGAATGGTTAAAAAGGTTTTTTACAATATAAATCAATTGCTTTAAAAAAGCAATTGTAGGGGGTCTTTCCCCCTTTAAAATTAATTGAATTGGGGGTGGGGGGGGGGGGGTGTTTGTTTGTTTGTTTGTTTGTTTGTTTGTTTGTTTGTTTCTGTATGGGGTCTATATTATTGTTACCGGAGAAGTTTCATGTTTAGTTTGGAAAGTTTTTCTTTTATTTTAGGTACAGCGCGCGCGCCACATCACGTGACACGGGTTTATAATAACGAAAAGATAGTCTTTTTATTCCTTTTTAGGTGGGGACTTTGAACAGACAACATGTATAGAGACGGAATGCACACAATGTAATTTCTTTTGTCATTGTAGGAAATTGACATTTTGATGACAGTTCACAAACAGTGCATGATTTGGATTTATTTGATCCGGTGTAACTTTAAAACACATTTATTGATTATTTTCTGATAATGTACATTTTTCAGCACCTGTTTGTAACACAGATTAGTATTTCAATCTCGGAGCGGACATTTTATTGTAGGCTTTTACTGAAATTTACGGACCTAGCAAGCAATTTTTACGGCATTGCAATTTTTTTTCTCTAGGAAAAGCTTTGAGAGATATCTGCACCAAATTTTTTTACAAACTTTTAGTACATGTATGCCCTGCTGACTGCAAATTTTGAGGTCGATTGTATTTGTAGTTTCAGAGTACATGTGGATTTTTTTTTCAGAAGTGACGCAAGAACAATATTGAATTTCAATTTTTCATGAAACATGATTGATTGATCATGAAACATGATTGATTGATCATGATCATGATTGATTGATCATGATCATGATTGATTGATCATGATCATGATTGATTGATCATGATTGATTGATTGATTGATTGATTAGTTGGTTGGTTGGTAAAACACGTTTGATAGGGCCAATTCAAACAGCGAAAAAGAAACAAAAAAGATCTTGGACCCTATATTAAACACACGAGACGGAAACATGATTGATTGATTGGTTGGTTGGTTGGTTGGTTGGTTGGTTGGTTGGTTGGTTAAACACGTTGGATAGGGCCAATTGAAACAGCGAAAAAGAAACAAAGAAGATCTTGGACCCTATATTAAACACACGAGACGAGACGGAAACTTGATTGATTGATCATGATTGATTGATTGATTGATTGATTGATTGATTGATTGATTGATTGATTGGTTGGTTGGTTGGTTGATTGGTTGGTTGGTTGGTTGGTTGGTTGGTTGGTTAAACACGTTGGATAGGGCCAATTGAAACAGCGAAAAAGAAACAAAGAAGATCTTGGACCCTATATTAAACACACGAGACGAGACGGAAACATGATTGATTGATCATGATTGATTGATCATGATTGATTGATTGATTGATTGATTGATTGATTGATTGATTGATTGATTGATTGATTGATTGATTGATTGATTGGTTGGTTGGTTGGTTGGTTAAACACGTTGGAAAGGGTCAATTGAAACAGCGAAAAAGAAACAAAGGAGATCTTGAACCCTATATTAAACACATGAGACGGAAACATGATTGATTGATCATGATTGATTGATTGATTGATTGATTGATTGATTGATTGGTTGGTTGGTTGGTTGGTTAAACACGTTGGAAAGGGTCAATTGAAACAGCGAAAAAGAAACAAAGGAGATCTTGAACCCTATATTAAACACATGAGACGGAAACATGATTGATTGATTGATTAATCATGATCATGATTGGTTGATTGATCATGATCATGATTTGTTGATTGATCATTATTGATTGATCATGATTGGTTGGTTGGTTGGTTGGTTGGCAAACACACATAAAAATCTTCAAGTCGTGCCCCAAATCACATATGTACATGACCTTGACCTTTGACCTTGTGACCTTTGTCAAGGTCATTGCTTCACAATGTCATTGCAAAAGACCCTATGGGTCAAGGACCTTTTGTTTAAGTGTTTTGCCTAATAATGGCCTTTTATAAACCATCAATGGGGGTTATGTCCCTTACATAATGGTAAAACCAATACAGTCATAATGTAACAAAGTTGCCCCTTGAAGTACTGAACATTTTTCACTGCTTAAATTTTCTGTATCTATAACCATTCAAGAATTATAGGGAAATCAAAGACATATGAAAATCTTAAATATGACCTTGACCTTTGACCTTGACCTAATTTTCTAAGTTAGGACCCAGGGGACTCAAATAAAAACATTCCAGGGTTATACGGTTAACGGTTTATGAGTTAAAAAACATACCGACAAATTTATTCCGTAAAGGTACATAACTCCTATAAAATTTCATCGAATCGCTTCGATCCAAATTAGCCAAAAATTCCTGAGGATGTAACGAACAATTTGTAAAAAGAATTTTGTCGCTTTCTTATTTTGTTACGAAGGAGATGCACACACATGACAAACAGTGAATAGGGAGATAACTCTTACAAAGAAAATGGTTCGGCTAAGCAGGGTGAAATTTAAAAGCGCATAACCTATACGATACAATATGAAAAAAATCTAAGCGACATATTGCGAAACAAACATTTATCGCAAGAACAAAATTTGGCGGAAGAAAAAAAAAAAAAAATAATAATAATAATAATAATAATCAGAACAAATACAATAGGCTTTCCACAGAAAAGTGGAAAGACCTAATAATATGGAAAAAACTGGAGTTGTCGTTCGTTTTACGTTGATAGGATAGATAGCACACAACCTACATTCAGTTGTAAGTGGAGGGTTAAAAAAAAGGGGGGGGCAAAAGGGGGTCTCGGGAGATTTTTTTTTTTTTTTATTAACGGAACAGAATGGTTAAAAAGGTTTTTTACAATATAAATCAATTGCTTTAAAAAAGCAATTGTAGGGGGTCTTTCCCCCTTTAAAATTAATTGAATTGGGGGTGGGGGGGGGGGGGGTGTTTGTTTGTTTGTTTGTTTGTTTGTTTGTTTGTTTGTTTCTGTATGGGGTCTATATTATTGTTACCGGAGAAGTTTCATGTTTAGTTTGGAAAGTTTTTCTTTTATTTTAGGTACAGCGCGCGCGCCACATCACGTGACACGGGTTTATAATAACGAAAAGATAGTCTTTTTATTCCTTTTTAGGTGGGGACTTTGAACAGACAACATGTATAGAGACGGAATGCACACAATGTAATTTCTTTTGTCATTGTAGGAAATTGACATTTTGATGACAGTTCACAAACAGTGCATGATTTGGATTTATTTGATCCGGTGTAACTTTAAAACACATTTATTGATTATTTTCTGATAATGTACATTTTTCAGCACCTGTTTGTAACACAGATTAGTATTTCAATCTCGGAGCGGACATTTTATTGTAGGCTTTTACTGAAATTTACGGACCTAGCAAGCAATTTTTACGGCATTGCAATTTTTTTCTCTAGGAAAAGCTTTGAGAGATATCTGCACCAAATTTTTTTACAAACTTTTAGTACATGTATGCCCTGCTGACTGCAAATTTTGAGGTCGATTGTATTTGTAGTTTCAGAGTACATGTGGATTTTTTTTTCAGAAGTGACGCAAGAACAATATTGAATTTCAATTTTTCATGAAACATGATTGATTGATCATGAAACATGATTGATTGATCATGATCATGATTGATTGATCATGATCATGATTGATTGATCATGATCATGATTGATTGATCATGATTGATTGATTGATTGATTGATTAGTTGGTTGGTTGGTAAAACACGTTGATAGGGCCAATTCAAACAGCGAAAAAGAAACAAAAAAGATCTTGGACCCTATATTAAACACACGAGACGGAAACATGATTGATTGATTGGTTGGTTGGTTGGTTGGTTGGTTGGTTGGTTGGTTGGTTAAACACGTTGGATAGGGCCAATTGAAACAGCGAAAAAGAAACAAAGAAGATCTTGGACCCTATATTAAACACACGAGACGAGACGGAAACTTGATTGATTGATCATGATTGATTGATTGATTGATTGATTGATTGATTGATTGATTGATTGATTGGTTGGTTGGTTGGTTGATTGGTTGGTTGGTTGGTTGGTTGGTTGGTTGGTTAAACACGTTGGATAGGGCCAATTGAAACAGCGAAAAAGAAACAAAGAAGATCTTGGACCCTATATTAAACACACGAGACGAGACGGAAACATGATTGATTGATCATGATTGATTGATCATGATTGATTGATTGATTGATTGATTGATTGATTGATTGATTGATTGATTGATTGATTGATTGATTGATTGATTGGTTGGTTGGTTGGTTGGTTAAACACGTTGGAAAGGGTCAATTGAAACAGCGAAAAAGAAACAAAGGAGATCTTGAACCCTATATTAAACACATGAGACGGAAACATGATTGATTGATCATGATTGATTGATTGATTGATTGATTGATTGATTGATTGGTTGGTTGGTTGGTTGGTTAAACACGTTGGAAAGGGTCAATTGAAACAGCGAAAAAGAAACAAAGGAGATCTTGAACCCTATATTAAACACATGAGACGGAAACATGATTGATTGATTGATTAATCATGATCATGATTGGTTGATTGATCATGATCATGATTTGTTGATTGATCATTATTGATTGATCATGATTGGTTGGTTGGTTGGTTGGTTGGCAAACACACATAAAAATCTTCAAGTCGTGCCCCAAATCACATATGTACATGACCTTGACCTTTGACCTTGTGACCTTTGTCAAGGTCATTGCTTCACAATGTCATTGCAAAAGACCCTATGGGTCAAGGACCTTTTGTTTAAGTGTTTTGCCTAATAATGGCCTTTTATAAACCATCAATGGGGGTTATGTCCCTTACATAATGGTAAAACCAATACAGTCATAATGTAACAAAGTTGCCCCTTGAAGTACTGAACATTTTTCACTGCTTAAATTTTCTGTATCTATAACCATTCAAGAATTATAGGGAAATCAAAGACATATGAAAATCTTAAATATGACCTTGACCTTTGACCTTGACCTAATTTTCTAAGTTAGGACCCAGGGGACTCAAATAAAAACATTCCAGGGTTATACGGTTAACGGTTTATGAGTTAAAAAAACATACCGACAAATTTATTCCGTAAAGGTACATAACTCCTATAAAATTTCATCGAATCGCTTCGATCCAAATTAGCCAAAAATTCCTGAGGATGTAACGAACAATTTGTAAAAAGAATTTTGTCGCTTTCTTATTTTGTTACGAAGGAGATGCACACACATGACAAACAGTGAATAGGGAGATAACTCTTACAAAGAAAATGGTTCGGCTAAGCAGGGTGAAATTTAAAAGCGCATAACCTATACGATACAATATGAAAAAAATCTAAGCGACATATTGCGAAACAAACATTTATCGCAAGAACAAAATTTGGCGGAAGAAAAAAAAAAAAAAAATAATAATAATAATAATAATAATCAGAACAAATACAATAGGCTTTCCACAGAAAAGTGGAAAGACCTAATAATATGGAAAAAACTGGAGTTGTCGTTCGTTTTACGTTGATAGGATAGATAGCACACAACCTACATTCAGTTGTAAGTGGAGGGTTAAAAAAAAGGGGGGGGCAAAAGGGGGTCTCGGGAGATTTTTTTTTTTTTTTATTAACGGAACAGAATGGTTAAAAAGGTTTTTTACAATATAAATCAATTGCTTTAAAAAAGCAATTGTAGGGGGTCTTTCCCCCTTTAAAATTAATTGAATTGGGGGTGGGGGGGGGGGGGGTGTTTGTTTGTTTGTTTGTTTGTTTGTTTGTTTGTTTGTTTCTGTATGGGGTCTATATTATTGTTACCGGAGAAGTTTCATGTTTAGTTTGGAAAGTTTTTCTTTTATTTTAGGTACAGCGCGCGCGCCACATCACGTGACACGGGTTTATAATAACGAAAAGATAGTCTTTTTATTCCTTTTTAGGTGGGGACTTTGAACAGACAACATGTATAGAGACGGAATGCACACAATGTAATTTCTTTTGTCATTGTAGGAAATTGACATTTTGATGACAGTTCACAAACAGTGCATGATTTGGATTTATTTGATCCGGTGTAACTTTAAAACACATTTATTGATTATTTTCTGATAATGTACATTTTTCAGCACCTGTTTGTAACACAGATTAGTATTTCAATCTCGGAGCGGACATTTTATTGTAGGCTTTTACTGAAATTTACGGACCTAGCAAGCAATTTTTACGGCATTGCAATTTTTTTTCTCTAGGAAAAGCTTTGAGAGATATCTGCACCAAATTTTTTTACAAACTTTTAGTACATGTATGCCCTGCTGACTGCAAATTTTGAGGTCGATTGTATTTGTAGTTTCAGAGTACATGTGGATTTTTTTTTCAGAAGTGACGCAAGAACAATATTGAATTTCAATTTTTCATGAAACATGATTGATTGATCATGAAACATGATTGATTGATCATGATCATGATTGATTGATCATGATCATGATTGATTGATCATGATCATGATTGATCATGATCATGATTGATTGATTGATTGATTGATTAGTTGGTTGGTTGGTAAAACACGTTTGATAGGGCCAATTCAAACAGCGAAAAAGAAACAAAAAAGATCTTGGACCCTATATTAAACACACGAGACGGAAACATGATTGATTGATTGGTTGGTTGGTTGGTTGGTTGGTTGGTTGGTTGGTTAAACACGTTGGATAGGGCCAATTGAAACAGCGAAAAAGAAACAAAGAAGATCTTGGACCCTATATTAAACACACGAGACGAGACGGAAACTTGATTGATTGATCATGATTGATTGATTGATTGATTGATTGATTGATTGATTGATTGATTGATTGGTTGGTTGGTTGGTTGATTGGTTGGTTGGTTGGTTGGTTGGTTGGTTGGTTAAACACGTTGGATAGGGCCAATTGAAACAGCGAAAAAGAAACAAAGAAGATCTTGGACCCTATATTAAACACACGAGACGAGACGGAAACATGATTGATTGATCATGATTGATTGATCATGATTGATTGATTGATTGATTGATTGATTGATTGATTGATTGATTGATTGATTGATTGATTGATTGGTTGGTTGGTTGGTTGGTTAAACACGTTGGAAAGGGTCAATTGAAACAGCGAAAAAGAAACAAAGGAGATCTTGAACCCTATATTAAACACATGAGACGGAAACATGATTGATTGATCATGATTGATTGATTGATTGATTGATTGATTGATTGATTGGTTGGTTGGTTGGTTGGTTAAACACGTTGGAAAGGGTCAATTGAAACAGCGAAAAAGAAACAAAGGAGATCTTGAACCCTATATTAAACACATGAGACGGAAACATGATTGATTGATTGATTAATCATGATCATGATTGGTTGATTGATCATGATCATGATTTGTTGATTGATCATTATTGATTGATCATGATTGGTTGGTTGGTTGGTTGGTTGGCAAACACACATAAAAATCTTCAAGTCGTGCCCCAAATCACATATGTACATGACCTTGACCTTTGACCTTGTGACCTTTGTCAAGGTCATTGCTTCACAATGTCATTGCAAAAGACCCTATGGGTCAAGGACCTTTTGTTTAAGTGTTTTGCCTAATAATGGCCTTTTATAAACCATCAATGGGGGTTATGTCCCTTACATAATGGTAAAACCAATACAGTCATAATGTAACAAAGTTGCCCCTTGAAGTACTGAACATTTTTCACTGCTTAAATTTTCTGTATCTATAACCATTCAAGAATTATAGGGAAATCAAAGACATATGAAAATCTTAAATATGACCTTGACCTTTGACCTTGACCTAATTTTCTAAGTTAGGACCCAGGGGACTCAAATAAAAACATTCCAGGGTTATACGGTTAACGGTTTATGAGTTAAAAAAACATACCGACAAATTTATTCCGTAAAGGTACATAACTCCTATAAAATTTCATCGAATCGCTTCGATCCAAATTAGCCAAAAATTCCTGAGGATGTAACGAACAATTTGTAAAAAGAATTTTGTCGCTTTCTTATTTTGTTACGAAGGAGATGCACACACATGACAAACAGTGAATAGGGAGATAACTCTTACAAAGAAAATGGTTCGGCTAAGCAGGGTGAAATTTAAAAGCGCATAACCTATACGATACAATATGAAAAAAATCTAAGCGACATATTGCGAAACAAACATTTATCGCAAGAACAAAATTTGGCGGAAGAAAAAAAAAAAAAAATAATAATAATAATAATAATAATCAGAACAAATACAATAGGCTTTCCACAGAAAAGTGGAAAGACCTAATAATATGGAAAAAACTGGAGTTGTCGTTCGTTTTACGTTGATAGGATAGATAGCACACAACCTACATTCAGTTGTAAGTGGAGGGTTAAAAAAAAGGGGGGGGCAAAAGGGGGTCTCGGGAGATTTTTTTTTTTTTTTATTAACGGAACAGAATGGTTAAAAAGGTTTTTTACAATATAAATCAATTGCTTTAAAAAAGCAATTGTAGGGGTCTTTCCCCCTTTAAAATTAATTGAATTGGGGGTGGGGGGGGGGGGGGTGTTTGTTTGTTTGTTTGTTTGTTTGTTTGTTTGTTTGTTTCTGTATGGGGTCTATATTATTGTTACCGGAGAAGTTTCATGTTTAGTTTGGAAAGTTTTTCTTTTATTTTAGGTACAGCGCGCGCGCCACATCACGTGACACGGGTTTATAATAACGAAAAGATAGTCTTTTTATTCCTTTTTAGGTGGGGACTTTGAACAGACAACATGTATAGAGACGGAATGCACACAATGTAATTTCTTTTGTCATTGTAGGAAATTGACATTTTGATGACAGTTCACAAACAGTGCATGATTTGGATTTATTTGATCCGGTGTAACTTTAAAACACATTTATTGATTATTTTCTGATAATGTACATTTTTCAGCACCTGTTTGTAACACAGATTAGTATTTCAATCTCGGAGCGGACATTTTATTGTAGGCTTTTACTGAAATTTACGGACCTAGCAAGCAATTTTTACGGCATTGCAATTTTTTTTTCTCTAGGAAAAGCTTTGAGAGATATCTGCACCAAATTTTTTTACAAACTTTTAGTACATGTATGCCCTGCTGACTGCAAATTTTGAGGTCGATTGTATTTGTAGTTTCAGAGTACATGTGGATTTTTTTTTTCAGAAGTGACGCAAGAACAATATTGAATTTCAATTTTCATGAAACATGATTGATTGATCATGAAACATGATTGATTGATCATGATCATGATTGATTGATCATGATCATGATTGATTGATCATGATCATGATTGATTGATCATGATTGATTGATTGATTGATTGATTAGTTGGTTGGTTGGTAAAACACGTTTGATAGGGGCCAATTCAAACAGCGAAAAAGAAACAAAAAAGATCTTGGACCCTATATTAAACACACGAGACGGAAACATGATTGATTGATTGGTTGGTTGGTTGGTTGGTTGGTTGGTTGGTTGGTTGGTTAAACACGTTGGATAGGGCCAATTGAAACAGCGAAAAAGAAACAAAGAAGATCTTGGACCCTATATTAACACACGAGACGAGACGGAAACTT
>NW_027267954.1:0-17292 GCF_963676685.1 Mytilus edulis
ACGAGGGTCATTTATACAACACATTTTGCTCATATTTTCTGAGATAATCTTCTTTTCTGTAGATTCAGAGTTCACAAATGAGTAATAAAACTGGATTAAAGCATAGAAACACAAAATTGACACATGAAAAACATGTCAGATAGAAAGTCAGATGCCACTTATGCATCAAAATTGAAAAAAGCTATGAAATGCTTATTTTGACCATATAATGCCAAATTGGTCATTTTTGCAGAAATTCTATCAAATAAAAGTTTAAATCCTTTAGTTTTATGCTATTTGACAAATTGGCACCATCAAATCATTCAGGGAAGTTGCCAAAGTACAGATTCTATATTTCCTGATTTCACCTCTTAGGTCCGAGTACACAGTTATTTCGTAGTGCATTTCTTTTAGACAATAAATGAAAATTAAAAAAAACCCACCTGCGCTTTCTCAATAATATTTTTACAGTGTGTTGTACTACTTTTGGGACAAATTATATCAAAATTATAGAAAACTTCATCAGCTCTAACTCAAAATATGGACAATCTTATGTTAAGGGGGTCTTGAAATCTTTTGACAGCTTCCGAAGTGCTAATTTTTGACCTTTTTCAGCTGGACCTAATCACTACTTTACATTAATATTTATGACCCAACTTTTTTTACAGTGTCATTTCACCCCCCAACTTGCTATAAGAGGCATAAAACATGGAGAAATAAATTTGGAAGGGGTATAACAAAAATTGGCAAGTAACACACTGTCCACACTAAGGACTATATTCGTGGACAACGAAAATCAAAGACGATAACTGTGTACTCGGACCTAATAGGATAGAAAAAGTTGACCAATCTTAATAAAACTTGGTATGACTAAAGCTTAATATATTACAAGACTGCTTACAAAGTTTCATAGCAATAGGATATATATTATAGACAATATGATTAATCTATAATTCAACTTTGCGTGTTAAATTTAGACGTTAAAATTGAGAAATTTCAACTATCAACATTTGGGGCTTATAAAATTTAAATATTGCAAAAAAATACTTTTAAAATGCCTTAATATATAATATATCATGTATTTAAAGCAATAGAGTACTCATTTGTTATATCAGACTTAGCATAATTTTTCAAAAGTCAAATTTATATGAGCCTTTGCCTAAAAATGGAGGTTTTTCCAATGAAGCGGGCCCTTACATGAAGATGTAATATTTCCAGCAATTTTAAGTTTGTGAAGCTTTTTGATTAAAAATAATCCTTACATATGTACTTAATGTACTTTAAATGAAAGAAAACTTACAAATAACATATCATATTAGTTTAAAAGGGTCTTAGGCCAAGTAAGACTAAAATTAATTTAGGGTCAATTTAGGCCGTAGCACATATTTACATTTAAAAATGCATATTGAAGCTATAGGAAATAAAAATTTGTGTCTTTTCTATCATTTCTATACTCAGGTGACATGATACAATAAATCTGAGCACAAAAAGGCTCTTACATTCAACTTTTTTAGTAGACAGTATGGTCTGATACAAAGATTTTTCACTTTTTAGTGAAAAACTTGCATGCAATTTTAGTCTCAACAGGCTTATATTTGAACCACATGCTATCCTACAGAGGTAAAGAAAGATATTATGTGAAATGAAACAGGTACAAAAGACATTGTTAAGTGCTTTTTATACAAATTTATTGAGGTATTTATTATGGACTTCAACTTTTATGTGCCATGCTCCTCACATTTAACTTGATCCAAACAGGGCGTTAGACGAGGGTCATTTATACAACACATTTTGCTCATATTTTCTGAGATAATCTTCTTTCTGTAGATTCAGAGTTCACAAATGAGTAATAAAACTGGATTAAAGCATAGAAACACAAAAATTGACACAATGAAAACATGTCAGATAGAAAGTCAGAATGCCACTTATGCATCAAAATTGAAAAAAGCTATGAAATGCTTATTTTGACCATATAATGCCAAAATTGGTCATTTTTGCAGAAATTCTATCAAATAAAAGTTTAAATCCTTTAGTTTTATGCTATTTGACAAATTGGCACCATCAAATCATTCAGGGAAGTTGCCAAAGTACAGATTCTATATTTCCTGATTTCACCTCTTAGGTCCGAGTACACAGTTATTTCGTAGTGCATTTCTTTTAGACAATAAATGAAAATTAAAAAAACCCACCTGCGCTTTCTCAATAATATTTTTACAGTGTGTTGTACTACTTTTGGGACAATTATATCAAAATTATAGAAAACTTCATCAGCTCTAACTCAAAATATGGACAATCTTATGTTAAGGGGGTCTTGAAATCTTTTGACAGCTTCCGAAGTGCTAATTTTTGACCTTTTTCAGCTGGACCTAATCACTACTTTACATTAATATTTATGACCCAACTTTTTTTACAGTGTCATTTCACCCCCCAACTTGCTATATGAGGCATAAACATGGAGAAATAAATTTGGAAGGGGTATAACAAAAATTGGCAAGTAACACACTGTCCACACTAAGGACTATATTCGTGGACAACGAAAATCAAAGGACGATAACTGTGTACTCGGACCTAATAGGATAGAAAAAGTTGACCAATCTTAATAAAACTTGGTATGACTAAAGCTTAATATAATACAAGACTGCTTACAAAGTTTCATAGCAATAGGATATATATTATAGACAATATGATTAATTCTATATTCAACTTTGCGTGTTAAATTTAGACGTTAAAATTGAGAAATTTCAACTATCAACATTTGGGGCTTATAAAATTTAAATATTGCAAAAAAATACTTTTAAAATGCCTTAATATATAATATATCATGTATTTAAAGCAATAGAGTACTCATTTGTTATATCAGACTTAGCATAATTTTTCAAAAGTCAAATTTATATGAGCCTGTGCCTAAAAATGGAGGTTTTCCAATGAAGCGGGCCTTACATGAAGATGTAATATTTTCCAGCAATTTTAAGTTTGTGAAGCTTTTTGATTATAAATAATCCTTACATATGTACTTAATGTACTTTAAATGGAAAGAAAACTTACAAATAACATATCATATTAGTTTAAAAGGGTCTTAGGCCAAGTAAGACTAAAATTAATTTAGGGTCAATTTAGGCCGTAGCACATATTTACATTTAAAAATGCATATTGAAGCTATAGGAAATAAAAATTTGTGTCTTTTCTATCATTTCTATACTCAGGTGACATGATACAATAAATCTGAGCACAAAAAGGCTCTTACATTCAACTTTTTTAGTAGACAGTATGGTCTGATACAAAGATTTTTCACTTTTTAGTGAAAAACTTGCATGCAATTTTAGTCTCAACAGGCTTATATTTGAACCACATGCTATCCTACAGAGGTAAAGAAAGATATTATGTGAAATGAAACAGGTACAAAAGACATTGTTAAGTGCTTTTTATACAAATTTATTGAGGTATTTATTATGGACTTCAACTTTTATGTGCCATGCTCCTCACATTTAACTTGATCCAAACAGGGCGTTAGACGAGGGTCATTTATACAACACATTTTGCTCATATTTTCTGAGATAATCTTCTTTTCTGTAGATTCAGAGTTCACAAATGAGTAATAAAACTGGATTAAAGCATAGAAACACAAAAATTGACACATGAAAACATGTCAGATAGAAAGTCAGAATGCCACTTATGCATCAAAATTGAAAAAAGCTATGAAATGCTTATTTTGACCATATAATGCCAAAATTGGTCATTTTTGCAGAAATTCTATCAAATAAAAGTTTAAATCCTTTAGTTTTATGCTATTTGACAAATTGGCACCATCAAATCATTCAGGGAAGTTGCCAAAGTACAGATTCTATATTTCCTGATTTCACCTCTTAGGATAGAAAAAGTTGACCAATCTTAATAAAACTTGGTATGACTAAAGCTTAATATATTACAAGACTGCTTACAAAGTTTCATAGCAATAGGATATATATTATAGACAATATGATTAATTCTATATTCAACTTTGCGTGTTAAATTTAGACGTTAAAATTGAGAAATTTCAACTATCAACATTTGGGGCTTATAAAATTTAAATATTGCAAAAAAATACTTTTAAAATGCCTTAATATATAATATATCATGTATTTAAAGCAATAGAGTACTCATTTGTTATATCAGACTTAGCATAATTTTTCAAAAGTCAAATTTATATGAGCCTGTGCCTAAAAATGGAGGTTTTCCAATGAAGCGGGCCTTACATGAAGATGTAATATTTTCCAGCAATTTTAAGTTTGTGAAGCTTTTTGATTATAAATAATCCTTACATATGTACTTAATGTACTTTAAATGGAAAGAAAACTTACAAATAACATATCATATTAGTTTAAAAGGGTCTTAGGCCAAGTAAGACTAAAATTAATTTAGGGTCAATTTAGGCCGTAGCACATATTTACATTTAAAAATGCATATTGAAGCTATAGGAAATAAAAATTTGTGTCTTTTCTATCATTTCTATACTCAGGTGACATGATACAATAAATCTGAGCACAAAAAGGCTCTTACATTCAACTTTTTTAGTAGACAGTATGGTCTGATACAAAGATTTTTCACTTTTTAGTGAAAAACTTGCATGCAATTTTAGTCTCAACAGGCTTATATTTGAACCACATGCTATCCTACAGAGGTAAAGAAAGATATTATGTGAAATGAAACAGGTACAAAAGACATTGTTAAGTGCTTTTTATACAAATTTATTGAGGTATTTATTATGGACTTCAACTTTTATGTGCCATGCTCCTCACATTTAACTTGATCCAAACAGGGCGTTAGACGAGGGTCATTTATACAACACATTTTGCTCATATTTTCTGAGATAATCTTCTTTTCTGTAGATTCAGAGTTCACAAATGAGTAATAAAACTGGATTAAAGCATAGAAACACAAAAATTGACACATGAAAACATGTCAGATAGAAAGTCAGAATGCCACTTATGCATCAAAATTGAAAAAAGCTATGAAATGCTTATTTTGACCATATAATGCCAAAATTGGTCATTTTTGCAGAAATTCTATCAAATAAAAGTTTAAATCCTTTAGTTTTATGCTATTTGACAAATTGGCACCATCAAATCATTCAGGGAAGTTGCCAAAGTACAGATTCTATATTTCCTGATTTCACCTCTTAGGTCCGAGTACACAGTTATTTCGTAGTGCATTTCTTTTAGACAATAAATGAAAATTAAAAAAAACCCACCTGCGCTTTCTCAATAATATTTTTACAGTGTGTTGTACTACTTTTGGGACAAATTATATCAAAATTATAGAAAACTTCATCAGCTCTAACTCAAAATATGGACAATCTTATGTTAAGGGGGTCTTGAAATCTTTTGACAGCTTCCGAAGTGCTAATTTTTGACCTTTTTCAGCTGGACCTAATCACTACTTTACATTAATATTTATGACCCAACTTTTTTTACAGTGTCATTTCACCCCCCAACTTGCTATATGAGGCATAAAACATGGAGAAATAAATTTGGAAGGGGTATAACAAAAATTGGCAAGTAACACACTGTCCACACTAAGGACTATATTCGTGGACAACGAAAATCAAAGGACGATAACTGTGTACTCGGACCTAATAGGATAGAAAAAGTTGACCAATCTTAATAAAACTTGGTATGACTAAAGCTTAATATATTACAAGACTGCTTACAAAGTTTCATAGCAATAGGATATATATTATAGACAATATGATTAATTCTATATTCAACTTTGCGTGTTAAATTTAGACGTTAAAATTGAGAAATTTCAACTATCAACATTTGGGGCTTATAAAATTTAAATATTGCAAAAAAATACTTTTAAAATGCCTTAATATATAATATATCATGTATTTAAAGCAATAGAGTACTCATTTGTTATATCAGACTTAGCATAATTTTTCAAAAGTCAAATTTATATGAGCCTGTGCCTAAAAATGGAGGTTTTCCAATGAAGCGGGCCTTACATGAAGATGTAATATTTTCCAGCAATTTTAAGTTTGTGAAGCTTTTTGATTATAAATAATCCTTACATATGTACTTAATGTACTTTAAATGGAAAGAAAACTTACAAATAACATATCATATTAGTTTAAAAGGGTCTTAGGCCAAGTAAGACTAAAATTAATTTAGGGTCAATTTAGGCCGTAGCACATATTTACATTTAAAAATGCATATTGAAGCTATAGGAAATAAAAATTTGTGTCTTTTCTATCATTTCTATACTCAGGTGACATGATACAATAAATCTGAGCACAAAAAGGCTCTTACATTCAACTTTTTTAGTAGACAGTATGGTCTGATACAAAGATTTTTCACTTTTTAGTGAAAAACTTGCATGCAATTTTAGTCTCAACAGGCTTATATTTGAACCACATGCTATCCTACAGAGGTAAAGAAAGATATTATGTGAAATGAAACAGGTACAAAAGACATTGTTAAGTGCTTTTTATACAAATTTATTGAGGTATTTATTATGGACTTCAACTTTTATGTGCCATGCTCCTCACATTTAACTTGATCCAAACAGGGCGTTAGACGAGGGTCATTTATACAACACATTTTGCTCATATTTTCTGAGATAATCTTCTTTTCTGTAGATTCAGAGTTCACAAATGAGTAATAAAACTGGATTAAAGCATAGAAACACAAAAATTGACACATGAAAACATGTCAGATAGAAAGTCAGAATGCCACTTATGCATCAAAATTGAAAAAAGCTATGAAATGCTTATTTTGACCATATAATGCCAAAATTGGTCATTTTTGCAGAAATTCTATCAAATAAAAGTTTAAATCCTTTAGTTTTATGCTATTTGACAAATTGGCACCATCAAATCATTCAGGGAAGTTGCCAAAGTACAGATTCTATATTTCCTGATTTCACCTCTTAGGTCCGAGTACACAGTTATTTCGTAGTGCATTTCTTTTAGACAATAAATGAAAATTAAAAAAAACCCACCTGCGCTTTCTCAATAATATTTTTACAGTGTGTTGTACTACTTTTGGGACAAATTATATCAAAATTATAGAAAACTTCATCAGCTCTAACTCAAAATATGGACAATCTTATGTTAAGGGGGTCTTGAAATCTTTTGACAGCTTCCGAAGTGCTAATTTTTGACCTTTTTCAGCTGGACCTAATCACTACTTTACATTAATATTTATGACCCAACTTTTTTTACAGTGTCATTTCACCCCCCAACTTGCTATATGAGGCATAAAACATGGAGAAATAAATTTGGAAGGGGTATAACAAAAATTGGCAAGTAACACACTGTCCACACTAAGGACTATATTCGTGGACAACGAAAATCAAAGGACGATAACTGTGTACTCGGACCTAATAGGATAGAAAAAGTTGACCAATCTTAATAAAACTTGGTATGACTAAAGCTTAATATATTACAAGACTGCTTACAAAGTTTCATAGCAATAGGATATATATTATAGACAATATGATTAATTCTATATTCAACTTTGCGTGTTAAATTTAGACGTTAAAATTGAGAAATTTCAACTATCAACATTTGGGGCTTATAAAATTTAAATATTGCAAAAAAATACTTTTAAAATGCCTTAATATATAATATATCATGTATTTAAAGCAATAGAGTACTCATTTGTTATATCAGACTTAGCATAATTTTTCAAAAGTCAAATTTATATGAGCCTGTGCCTAAAAATGGAGGTTTTCCAATGAAGCGGGCCTTACATGAAGATGTAATATTTTCCAGCAATTTTAAGTTTGTGAAGCTTTTTGATTATAAATAATCCTTACATATGTACTTAATGTACTTTAAATGGAAAGAAAACTTACAAATAACATATCATATTAGTTTAAAAGGGTCTTAGGCCAAGTAAGACTAAAATTAATTTAGGGTCAATTTAGGCCGTAGCACATATTTACATTTAAAAATGCATATTGAAGCTATAGGAAATAAAAATTTGTGTCTTTTCTATCATTTCTATACTCAGGTGACATGATACAATAAATCTGAGCACAAAAAGGCTCTTACATTCAACTTTTTTAGTAGACAGTATGGTCTGATACAAAGATTTTTCACTTTTTAGTGAAAAACTTGCATGCAATTTTAGTCTCAACAGGCTTATATTTGAACCACATGCTATCCTACAGAGGTAAAGAAAGATATTATGTGAAATGAAACAGGTACAAAAGACATTGTTAAGTGCTTTTTATACAAATTTATTGAGGTATTTATTATGGACTTCAACTTTTATGTGCCATGCTCCTCACATTTAACTTGATCCAAACAGGGCGTTAGACGAGGGTCATTTATACAACACATTTTGCTCATATTTTCTGAGATAATCTTCTTTTCTGTAGATTCAGAGTTCACAAATGAGTAATAAAACTGGATTAAAGCATAGAAACACAAAAATTGACACATGAAAACATGTCAGATAGAAAGTCAGAATGCCACTTATGCATCAAAATTGAAAAAAGCTATGAAATGCTTATTTTGACCATATAATGCCAAAATTGGTCATTTTTGCAGAAATTCTATCAAATAAAAGTTTAAATCCTTTAGTTTTATGCTATTTGACAAATTGGCACCATCAAATCATTCAGGGAAGTTGCCAAAGTACAGATTCTATATTTCCTGATTTCACCTCTTAGGTCCGAGTACACAGTTATTTCGTAGTGCATTTCTTTTAGACAATAAATGAAAATTAAAAAAAACCCACCTGCGCTTTCTCAATAATATTTTTACAGTGTGTTGTACTACTTTTGGGACAAATTATATCAAAATTATAGAAAACTTCATCAGCTCTAACTCAAAATATGGACAATCTTATGTTAAGGGGGTCTTGAAATCTTTTGACAGCTTCCGAAGTGCTAATTTTTGACCTTTTTCAGCTGGACCTAATCACTACTTTACATTAATATTTATGACCCAACTTTTTTTACAGTGTCATTTCACCCCCCAACTTGCTATATGAGGCATAAAACATGGAGAAATAAATTTGGAAGGGGTATAACAAAAATTGGCAAGTAACACACTGTCCACACTAAGGACTATATTCGTGGACAACGAAAATCAAAGGACGATAACTGTGTACTCGGACCTAATAGGATAGAAAAAGTTGACCAATCTTAATAAAACTTGGTATGACTAAAGCTTAATATATTACAAGACTGCTTACAAAGTTTCATAGCAATAGGATATATATTATAGACAATATGATTAATTCTATATTCAACTTTGCGTGTTAAATTTAGACGTTAAAATTGAGAAATTTCAACTATCAACATTTGGGGCTTATAAAATTTAAATATTGCAAAAAAATACTTTTAAAATGCCTTAATATATAATATATCATGTATTTAAAGCAATAGAGTACTCATTTGTTATATCAGACTTAGCATAATTTTTCAAAAGTCAAATTTATATGAGCCTGTGCCTAAAAATGGAGGTTTTCCAATGAAGCGGGCCTTACATGAAGATGTAATATTTTCCAGCAATTTTAAGTTTGTGAAGCTTTTTGATTATAAATAATCCTTACATATGTACTTAATGTACTTTAAATGGAAAGAAAACTTACAAATAACATATCATATTAGTTTAAAAGGGTCTTAGGCCAAGTAAGACTAAAATTAATTTAGGGTCAATTTAGGCCGTAGCACATATTTACATTTAAAAATGCATATTGAAGCTATAGGAAATAAAAATTTGTGTCTTTTCTATCATTTCTATACTCAGGTGACATGATACAATAAATCTGAGCACAAAAAGGCTCTTACATTCAACTTTTTTAGTAGACAGTATGGTCTGATACAAAGATTTTTCACTTTTTAGTGAAAAACTTGCATGCAATTTTAGTCTCAACAGGCTTATATTTGAACCACATGCTATCCTACAGAGGTAAAGAAAGATATTATGTGAAATGAAACAGGTACAAAAGACATTGTTAAGTGCTTTTTATACAAATTTATTGAGGTATTTATTATGGACTTCAACTTTTATGTGCCATGCTCCTCACATTTAACTTGATCCAAACAGGGCGTTAGACGAGGGTCATTTATACAACACATTTTGCTCATATTTTCTGAGATAATCTTCTTTTCTGTAGATTCAGAGTTCACAAATGAGTAATAAAACTGGATTAAAGCATAGAAACACAAAAATTGACACATGAAAACATGTCAGATAGAAAGTCAGAATGCCACTTATGCATCAAAATTGAAAAAAGCTATGAAATGCTTATTTTGACCATATAATGCCAAAATTGGTCATTTTTGCAGAAATTCTATCAAATAAAAGTTTAAATCCTTTAGTTTTATGCTATTTGACAAATTGGCACCATCAAATCATTCAGGGAAGTTGCCAAAGTACAGATTCTATATTTCCTGATTTCACCTCTTAGGTCCGAGTACACAGTTATTTCGTAGTGCATTTCTTTTAGACAATAAATGAAAATTAAAAAAAACCCACCTGCGCTTTCTCAATAATATTTTTACAGTGTGTTGTACTACTTTTGGGACAAATTATATCAAAATTATAGAAAACTTCATCAGCTCTAACTCAAAATATGGACAATCTTATGTTAAGGGGGTCTTGAAATCTTTTGACAGCTTCCGAAGTGCTAATTTTTGACCTTTTTCAGCTGGACCTAATCACTACTTTACATTAATATTTATGACCCAACTTTTTTTACAGTGTCATTTCACCCCCCAACTTGCTATATGAGGCATAAAACATGGAGAAATAAATTTGGAAGGGGTATAACAAAAATTGGCAAGTAACACACTGTCCACACTAAGGACTATATTCGTGGACAACGAAAATCAAAGGACGATAACTGTGTACTCGGACCTAATAGGATAGAAAAAGTTGACCAATCTTAATAAAACTTGGTATGACTAAAGCTTAATATATTACAAGACTGCTTACAAAGTTTCATAGCAATAGGATATATATTATAGACAATATGATTAATTCTATATTCAACTTTGCGTGTTAAATTTAGACGTTAAAATTGAGAAATTTCAACTATCAACATTTGGGGCTTATAAAATTTAAATATTGCAAAAAAATACTTTTAAAATGCCTTAATATATAATATATCATGTATTTAAAGCAATAGAGTACTCATTTGTTATATCAGACTTAGCATAATTTTTCAAAAGTCAAATTTATATGAGCCTGTGCCTAAAAATGGAGGTTTTCCAATGAAGCGGGCCTTACATGAAGATGTAATATTTTCCAGCAATTTTAAGTTTGTGAAGCTTTTTGATTATAAATAATCCTTACATATGTACTTAATGTACTTTAAATGGAAAGAAAACTTACAAATAACATATCATATTAGTTTAAAAGGGTCTTAGGCCAAGTAAGACTAAAATTAATTTAGGGTCAATTTAGGCCGTAGCACATATTTACATTTAAAAATGCATATTGAAGCTATAGGAAATAAAAATTTGTGTCTTTTCTATCATTTCTATACTCAGGTGACATGATACAATAAATCTGAGCACAAAAAGGCTCTTACATTCAACTTTTTTAGTAGACAGTATGGTCTGATACAAAGATTTTTCACTTTTTAGTGAAAAACTTGCATGCAATTTTAGTCTCAACAGGCTTATATTTGAACCACATGCTATCCTACAGAGGTAAAGAAAGATATTATGTGAAATGAAACAGGTACAAAAGACATTGTTAAGTGCTTTTTATACAAATTTATTGAGGTATTTATTATGGACTTCAACTTTTATGTGCCATGCTCCTCACATTTAACTTGATCCAAACAGGGCGTTAGACGAGGGTCATTTATACAACACATTTTGCTCATATTTTCTGAGATAATCTTCTTTTCTGTAGATTCAGAGTTCACAAATGAGTAATAAAACTGGATTAAAGCATAGAAACACAAAAATTGACACATGAAAACATGTCAGATAGAAAGTCAGAATGCCACTTATGCATCAAAATTGAAAAAAGCTATGAAATGCTTATTTTGACCATATAATGCCAAAATTGGTCATTTTTGCAGAAATTCTATCAAATAAAAGTTTAAATCCTTTAGTTTTATGCTATTTGACAAATTGGCACCATCAAATCATTCAGGGAAGTTGCCAAAGTACAGATTCTATATTTCCTGATTTCACCTCTTAGGTCCGAGTACACAGTTATTTCGTAGTGCATTTCTTTTAGACAATAAATGAAAATTAAAAAAAACCCACCTGCGCTTTCTCAATAATATTTTTACAGTGTGTTGTACTACTTTTGGGACAAATTATATCAAAATTATAGAAAACTTCATCAGCTCTAACTCAAAATATGGACAATCTTATGTTAAGGGGGTCTTGAAATCTTTTGACAGCTTCCGAAGTGCTAATTTTTGACCTTTTTCAGCTGGACCTAATCACTACTTTACATTAATATTTATGACCCAACTTTTTTTACAGTGTCATTTCACCCCCCAACTTGCTATATGAGGCATAAAACATGGAGAAATAAATTTGGAAGGGGTATAACAAAAATTGGCAAGTAACACACTGTCCACACTAAGGACTATATTCGTGGACAACGAAAATCAAAGGACGATAACTGTGTACTCGGACCTAATAGGATAGAAAAAGTTGACCAATCTTAATAAAACTTGGTATGACTAAAGCTTAATATATTACAAGACTGCTTACAAAGTTTCATAGCAATAGGATATATATTATAGACAATATGATTAATTCTATATTCAACTTTGCGTGTTAAATTTAGACGTTAAAATTGAGAAATTTCAACTATCAACATTTGGGGCTTATAAAATTTAAATATTGCAAAAAAATACTTTTAAAATGCCTTAATATATAATATATCATGTATTTAAAGCAATAGAGTACTCATTTGTTATATCAGACTTAGCATAATTTTTCAAAAGTCAAATTTATATGAGCCTGTGCCTAAAAATGGAGGTTTTCCAATGAAGCGGGCCTTACATGAAGATGTAATATTTTCCAGCAATTTTAAGTTTGTGAAGCTTTTTGATTATAAATAATCCTTACATATGTACTTAATGTACTTTAAATGGAAAGAAAACTTACAAATAACATATCATATTAGTTTAAAAGGGTCTTAGGCCAAGTAAGACTAAAATTAATTTAGGGTCAATTTAGGCCGTAGCACATATTTACATTTAAAAATGCATATTGAAGCTATAGGAAATAAAAATTTGTGTCTTTTCTATCATTTCTATACTCAGGTGACATGATACAATAAATCTGAGCACAAAAAGGCTCTTACATTCAACTTTTTTAGTAGACAGTATGGTCTGATACAAAGATTTTTCACTTTTTAGTGAAAAACTTGCATGCAATTTTAGTCTCAACAGGCTTATATTTGAACCACATGCTATCCTACAGAGGTAAAGAAAGATATTATGTGAAATGAAACAGGTACAAAAGACATTGTTAAGTGCTTTTTATACAAATTTATTGAGGTATTTATTATGGACTTCAACTTTTATGTGCCATGCTCCTCACATTTAACTTGATCCAAACAGGGCGTTAGACGAGGGTCATTTATACAACACATTTTGCTCATATTTTCTGAGATAATCTTCTTTTCTGTAGATTCAGAGTTCACAAATGAGTAATAAAACTGGATTAAAGCATAGAAACACAAAAATTGACACATGAAAACATGTCAGATAGAAAGTCAGAATGCCACTTATGCATCAAAATTGAAAAAAGCTATGAAATGCTTATTTTGACCATATAATGCCAAAATTGGTCATTTTTGCAGAAATTCTATCAAATAAAAGTTTAAATCCTTTAGTTTTATGCTATTTGACAAATTGGCACCATCAAATCATTCAGGGAAGTTGCCAAAGTACAGATTCTATATTTCCTGATTTCACCTCTTAGGTCCGAGTACACAGTTATTTCGTAGTGCATTTCTTTTAGACAATAAATGAAAATTAAAAAAAACCCACCTGCGCTTTCTCAATAATATTTTTACAGTGTGTTGTACTACTTTTGGGACAAATTATATCAAAATTATAGAAAACTTCATCAGCTCTAACTCAAAATATGGACAATCTTATGTTAAGGGGGTCTTGAAATCTTTTGACAGCTTCCGAAGTGCTAATTTTTGACCTTTTTCAGCTGGACCTAATCACTACTTTACATTAATATTTATGACCCAACTTTTTTTACAGTGTCATTTCACCCCCCAACTTGCTATATGAGGCATAAAACATGGAGAAATAAATTTGGAAGGGGTATAACAAAAATTGGCAAGTAACACACTGTCCACACTAAGGACTATATTCGTGGACAACGAAAATCAAAGGACGATAACTGTGTACTCGGACCTAATAGGATAGAAAAAGTTGACCAATCTTAATAAAACTTGGTATGACTAAAGCTTAATATATTACAAGACTGCTTACAAAGTTTCATAGCAATAGGATATATATTATAGACAATATGATTAATTCTATATTCAACTTTGCGTGTTAAATTTAGACGTTAAAATTGAGAAATTTCAACTATCAACATTTGGGGCTTATAAAATTTAAATATTGCAAAAAAATACTTTTAAAATGCCTTAATATATAATATATCATGTATTTAAAGCAATAGAGTACTCATTTGTTATATCAGACTTAGCATAATTTTTCAAAAGTCAAATTTATATGAGCCTGTGCCTAAAAATGGAGGTTTTCCAATGAAGCGGGCCTTACATGAAGATGTAATATTTTCCAGCAATTTTAAGTTTGTGAAGCTTTTTGATTATAAATAATCCTTACATATGTACTTAATGTACTTTAAATGGAAAGAAAACTTACAAATAACATATCATATTAGTTTAAAAGGGTCTTAGGCCAAGTAAGACTAAAATTAATTTAGGGTCAATTTAGGCCGTAGCACATATTTACATTTAAAAATGCATATTGAAGCTATAGGAAATAAAAATTTGTGTCTTTTCTATCATTTCTATACTCAGGTGACATGATACAATAAATCTGAGCACAAAAAGGCTCTTACATTCAACTTTTTTAGTAGACAGTATGGTCTGATACAAAGATTTTTCACTTTTTAGTGAAAAACTTGCATGCAATTTTAGTCTCAACAGGCTTATATTTGAACCACATGCTATCCTACAGAGGTAAAGAAAGATATTATGTGAAATGAAACAGGTACAAAAGACATTGTTAAGTGCTTTTTATACAAATTTATTGAGGTATTTATTATGGACTTCAACTTTTATGTGCCATGCTCCTCACATTTAACTTGATCCAAACAGGGCGTTAGACGAGGGTCATTTATACAACACATTTTGCTCATATTTTCTGAGATAATCTTCTTTTCTGTAGATTCAGAGTTCACAAATGAGTAATAAAACTGGATTAAAGCATAGAAACACAAAAATTGACACATGAAAACATGTCAGATAGAAAGTCAGAATGCCACTTATGCATCAAAATTGAAAAAAGCTATGAAATGCTTATTTTGACCATATAATGCCAAAATTGGTCATTTTTGCAGAAATTCTATCAAATAAAAGTTTAAATCCTTTAGTTTTATGCTATTTGACAAATTGGCACCATCAAATCATTCAGGGAAGTTGCCAAAGTACAGATTCTATATTTCCTGATTTCACCTCTTAGGTCCGAGTACACAGTTATTTCGTAGTGCATTTCTTTTAGACAATAAATGAAAATTAAAAAAAACCCACCTGCGCTTTCTCAATAATATTTTTACAGTGTGTTGTACTACTTTTGGGACAAATTATATCAAAATTATAGAAAACTTCATCAGCTCTAACTCAAAATATGGACAATCTTATGTTAAGGGGGTCTTGAAATCTTTTGACAGCTTCCGAAGTGCTAATTTTTGACCTTTTTCAGCTGGACCTAATCACTACTTTACATTAATATTTATGACCCAACTTTTTTTACAGTGTCATTTCACCCCCCAACTTGCTATATGAGGCATAAAACATGGAGAAATAAATTTGGAAGGGGTATAACAAAAATTGGCAAGTAACACACTGTCCACACTAAGGACTATATTCGTGGACAACGAAAATCAAAGGACGATAACTGTGTACTCGGACCTAATAGGATAGAAAAAGTTGACCAATCTTAATAAAACTTGGTATGACTAAAGCTTAATATATTACAAGACTGCTTACAAAGTTTCATAGCAATAGGATATATATTATAGACAATATGATTAATTCTATATTCAACTTTGCGTGTTAAATTTAGACGTTAAAATTGAGAAATTTCAACTATCAACATTTGGGGCTTATAAAATTTAAATATTGCAAAAAAATACTTTTAAAATGCCTTAATATATAATATATCATGTATTTAAAGCAATAGAGTACTCATTTGTTATATCAGACTTAGCATAATTTTTCAAAAGTCAAATTTATATGAGCCTGTGCCTAAAAATGGAGGTTTTCCAATGAAGCGGGCCTTACATGAAGATGTAATATTTTCCAGCAATTTTAAGTTTGTGAAGCTTTTTGATTATAAATAATCCTTACATATGTACTTAATGTACTTTAAATGGAAAGAAAACTTACAAATAACATATCATATTAGTTTAAAAGGGTCTTAGGCCAAGTAAGACTAAAATTAATTTAGGGTCAATTTAGGCCGTAGCACATATTTACATTTAAAAATGCATATTGAAGCTATAGGAAATAAAAATTTGTGTCTTTTCTATCATTTCTATACTCAGGTGACATGATACAATAAATCTGAGCACAAAAGGCTCTTACATTCAACTTTTTTAGTAGACAGTATGGTCTGATACAAAGATTTTTCACTTTTTAGTGAAAAACTTGCATGCAATTTTAGTCTCAACAGGCTTATATTTGAACCACATGCTATCCTACAGAGGTAAAGAAAGATATTATGTGAAATGAAACAGGTACAAAAGACATTGTTAAGTGCTTTTTATACAAATTTATTGAGGTATTTATTATGGACTTCAACTTTTATGTGCCATGCTCCTCACATTTAACTTGATCCAAACAGGGCGTTAGACGAGGGTCATTTATACAACACATTTTGCTCATATTTTCTGAGATAATCTTCTTTTCTGTAGATTCAGAGTTCACAAATGAGTAATAAAACTGGATTAAAGCATAGAAACACAAAAATTGACACATGAAAACATGTCAGATAGAAAGTCAGAATGCCACTTATGCATCAAAATTGAAAAAAGCTATGAAATGCTTATTTTGACCATATAATGCCAAAATTGGTCATTTTTGCAGAAATTCTATCAAATAAAAGTTTAAATCCTTTAGTTTTATGC
>NW_027267955.1:0-12568 GCF_963676685.1 Mytilus edulis
GAATTAATTTTATGTTTCCCACCCGTTGCAAAAGGTAACGTCACTATTTACGATATAATGAACCGGCGAACATTTTGAGGTCCTTTTATTGGACTAGGGTTCCATTTTCATTGAAAATATTTAGGGATTTGATACTTTAATTTCCTTTTTTTTGGGGGGGGGGGGGAGGGTTTAGGATTAGCTTTTCATTTTCATCTGTTACTACAAAACCATATTCATTTTCAAAATCATCCTGATCCCTCCCCATCCCTAGAAAATTAAATGGTTGTCCACAAATTCCAAATTATTATTGCATGTCACAACATATCTTCATTGTAATTTTGGATTGTACACAGCAACTTTTGCATAGGTACTATTTCTGTACTAAAAATCTGTAGTACTGTAAATCTACTTTTGATATTCAGTACTATTTTGTTATTTTAAAATTATTGTAATATTTAGGTACCTGTTTTTTATAGTACTTAATTTGTACTTGAAATTTAGGTGCTACAGATTTTTGGTTACAACCGTTACATTTTCAGCATTTTGAAAGTTTTTTTCTATTTCAAATCTCTTTAAATTGTGATTTTCAAACATGGAATATTGTATTATTTCTGTACCAAAATATTTAGTACAAATCAAGTACTGTAAAATACAAGTACCTAAATATTACAATAATTTTAAAGTAAAGAAATAGTACTAAATATTAAAAGTAAATTTCCAGGGGCCGTGTCAACGAAGCTGTCCTAGGACTAGGACATGTCTTAGGATGGTCTTAGGACACGTCTTAGTCCTAAGTCAGGTTAACGAAGGTGTCCTAAAATAAGATATGTCCTAAATTTGGTCCTAAAGTTAGGATATATAAATAGGTGTCTTAGGATAGTCCTAAAGGTTACGATGTCCTAAAACGAAATAAAAACAACAAATGTGGCATAAATTCATTAATAAAAATACTAATACAATAATAAACTAGTATAATGTTATAAAAAATAAACTAATTAAACAATTTTTTTCAATATTTCTTAAAGATTCAATTGTGTTACATTATTTTCAATTTGTAGACAAATTTGTTATTTAAAATGCTTCCAGATATAAAAATAAAAGCGTTCATAGTATTTAGTTTGAGTTTTGGGAATAATAAGCATATTACAAGACATTTGTGTGGGTGTGCTAGAAATTACATTGAGATATTGCGGACAAGTCATTTGGTGAAATGCTTTACTATTAACTAAAATTGCTTTTCTGTACACAACTCTATATGAAATGGACATCAAGAGAAAATCTCCAAAAAGTATGTATGCCCTTTTTGCTTAAAAAATACTATCATCATGAGTAACATTTTTGCACCAAACCAAACGGTGCTATGTCAATTTAAATGTGGGGGAAAATGACTTCCTTTTACTTAATCCTTATTCAATACATGCAATGAAATTGAGTGGACCCAAAGACAAAACAATTTACATACTAACATTAAATTCCCACACGAATCGAATATCTCATTTAACAAAGTTGTGTGACTACTTAGTTTTGTTGTCGTATGCAATTCATTTGTATTTTTTTGTCGTGTATAATAACGTTCTACAAGTATTACGTTAAAATTTTTATTTTGCATAAATTGTTTTCCATAAAAGAGTCCTCCTTTACACATATAGTGAAATAGAACAAAAATATATGTCATTGAATTCCCTACATATTTTTTTCAATTAAATAAATGTGTTAGGATGGTCTTAGGACCATCGTAGTTAGGACTATCCTAAGATAGCTTTGTTTTACATCCTAAGACATGTCTCAGACACGTCCTAAGACCATCCTAAATAATGTCCTAAGACATATCTTAGGACATATCCTAGGATTCTTTCATTGACACGGCCCCAGTACTACATATTTTTAGTACAGAAATAGTACCTATGCAAAAGTAGCTGTGTACTCTTGAAAAACAATAAGTTTCCATAAGCATTGTTTTGTCCCTTAATTAAAGCCAAAATAGGCTACAGACAATTAAAATACATAAAAGTCTCTTCTTTTCCTTAAAAAGACGAATAATTCACTAAATGCATTCATAACATTGTCCTCTTTCAATTACGCTGAATATGCATGTAATGGTTGCATTTGGACGTTTAGCGAACATAAATTAATTTATCCATTTTTGCTACTTTACAAATAGTAGTACTCTCTTTTACCCTAGCAGACACCAAGAAAGAGCATATACTTAATTGGCAATGGAATTTTTGTCGACATAATTTGAATTGTTTAAAAGAATTTGCGAAAAGAATTCTTTTAGTTTAATAATCTTTATTGTCATATAAACAAATTAAAAACATGTTTGTGACGAAACGTTGGCCTATTTTTAACTTGACATTAATTCCACAAGGTGCGTTCTATTATTACATAATTGAAAACTGTGAAAAGGTAGAAATTTATCCTTCAAGAGCACTAATCTCAGATCTAAGGAGAATTAAAATCTATTGAAGGGTTTTAACACAATAAATCCAAGTAATAAGATTTTCTCTCATAAGTGGCTAAGAATATCTTATAAAAAATGTACACGATTGACGAAATTGATTGTTTTGTAAACATTCTTACACGTGTTTCTGGACCTCGCCAAGGCCAGGTTGGGCTTTAAGGAGGGTAGTAAAGGGTTATTTTCGTGCAACGTGTTTTTTCAATTTTATTTCACGTGCGGCCGTAAAAATGGTTCGTTATTCACCGTGTTTCTTGAAATCGGTAAAAAAATCAACGTGCAAGACATTTTTAATTGTTCGTTATTTTTGAAATGGCATTTTAATTCGCGTTTTTCCGTGCAGATACCCCCCTTTTTACGCCCCCTCTTTAGAATCATCCGTATCAATCAAATTAAAACTAAATTCTAAAATTGCTCTTGTTCTGAAATGTCGCTTGCATCAAACACAGGAGCAATTTAAGGATTTTATTTTAATCAGATTTTCCTTCTCTTTCATGACCACTGACAACAGATTACTACGGTTTTGTTTTGGATTAGATAAAGTATATTTTGTTGACGTCCAGCAGCCGATAATTCAAACATTTAGAAAAACACGAATAATTCAGTTTAAAAATAAACGAAGATGATAACAATATAACAAATTTAACTTAAGATACATATCATAGCTTATCTTTTTTTAATTTTGTTTGTAATGGTCATTCTAAAGTATTATTATATAAATACAAGAAAAGGCAATCTAAAACTTGTTATTTTAGTTTAAATTTGTTAATGGGGAGGCGTGGGACCGGTGGAAATTGTGGGGGTTGGGGTTAGTTTGCTTTTGTGGTTAATGTACGTTCCCCCCCTCAATATCTCTATTTAACCCAATTTAATTTATTTTACAAAGCATTATTTAAAAAGAATTCAGGACGGGTTTTATCAGTTTCATTACGTAAGCGTAATACAAACTTCTCATATTATTTTTAGATTTGAGAACTTGAAAAGAAATTGTTATTAAAGTTAAGCTTATATCTTTACTACATGTATTGTTGAAAATGGTCACTCAATTAAACCATTTAGCTGTGAAATTAAAATTCAGTAGCTTTATATCGGTGTTTAATTGCCCTATTCTCAGCAATTGTCGTTCGTGTTTGTCAACCGCATATTTAACCCAGAAGTTTGAGAGTATTATGTCGATAAAACCGTAACCCGAATAATCCCATAGGCAGATCCAGGGGGCCCTGGGGGGGCCCGCCCCCCCCCTTTTGTTGGAAAAAATTGGTTGATTATATAGGGAATCACTGAAGCATGACTGGAGAGGGCCCCCCTTAGGTTAGTCAGCGCACCCCCACCCCCCCTTAGGAAAAGTTCTGGATCCGCCACTGAATTCCCCTTTATACGGAAACTACGAAATATACCTTGAAGGGTCTGGATGTGGCTTTCAGAATATAGAGGATTATGGCCAAAAAGTGCAGCCTGAATATAGGGCAAAAATAAAGCATAGTGAAAAAATGGGACAAAAAAAAAGAATTAATAGTCTACTAAAATATAAATAACAGAGAATAATGGACAAAATATTCAAAGAATAGAGAAAAGCTGTAAAAAAATGAACATGCATGAAATACTTGCCATTGGAGTAAAAAAATAACAATATTCAACCAATCAATTAACCAAATGTTGATGCAGCCAGTTAAAGACATGTTTTTGTTTTCAAATATACGTCATTTATGTTGTTTCTTTCACAAGACTCATTTGGGGATAAACGTACAACACATAGACCCCCTAAATATCCTTAAAGACAAGGTCTTTTTGGGGAACAAACTGGTTGATAATATAGGGAATTACTAAAGCATGACTAAAGCGGGTACCTCCTAGGTAGAACAACAAATGTAAGTTAACCCACCCATACTTGTGAAAATTTACAGATTGGTTGAATAAAAGCAATTCTGAAACCTCGTCAGTGGTTGTCATACCTTAATGTTCTCGGTGATTTGGCGAATTTGTTGATGCCTATTTATATTATTGACAACTTGTAAATATACTCCGCCTCATTCTGGATCATGTAACTTTCCCATGTTCGGAGCCGATAATTCAGTGGTTGTCGTTTGTTGCTGTATATCATATTTGATTTTCGTTTATTGTTGTGTTCAAAAATGAAGCTGCTATTTTTTTCGTTGGTTTTTATTTTACATTTGTCATTTTGGATCGTTTATAGATTACTATGCGGTTTAGGTTTGGCTCATTGTTGAAAGTGGTACTTTGACCTATTGTTTTAAAATTTCTACGACATTTGGTCTGTGGTGGTAAATTGTCTCATTGACAATCATATCACATATTCTTGTTTGTGAACGGAATATATTTAGCGCTTTATCAAGTATAGAGACACCGGTCTATCATTTATGTTATCGTCTAGATGAATTTTGATTATTCTTGTCGTTGGGTACGTGTCTTATTGACACATATTATCCCACGTCTGCTTTTATTCATTATTAAACAAAATTTCCTTCTTTTTTTCTGGGGGAGTTGGGAGGGGAGGTGGTCTTCTTTGACGCAATTACAGAAACAATACATGCACAGAGGCGGATTTAGGGAGGGGGCCAAGGGGGCCCGGGCACCCCTTTTTGGGACAAAATTTGGTTGCTTATATAGGGAATCACTGAAGCGTGACTGGAGCGGGCCCCCTCTTAGGTCAGTCAGTGGGCCCCCACTTATGAAAATTTCTGGATCCGCCACTGATGCAGTTTTAATCATTTACAGTATAACTACAAGAAACATCCTAGCATTATTTCCTTACTCAAACTGTTCTTTACTATGTACGAAGTCGTCTTGGATACATGAGACGTATTTTAGTAAAGACAGCGAGGGATTAAGGATAAAGAAAAAAAAAGCATAAAAAAATCAAATTCATCAAGCTATAATCTTATGTAAGATCTTATATTTTTGTCATTTAGAAAATTCGGTACTGATTGAAGATCTTGTTAGTGTGTAGTCACTGTTAAATTTATTCATAACTTTTTGTATATTCTGGAGACGATTTAAAGTTTGGTTTTATATAGCTTATTGTTTAAACACTTATATTCACCTCTAGATGTTGTTATGATTTTACTGTGGGATTTGAATTGTTGTATCGTAGACGTTAATTCAATTTGCATCTCTTTTTATTCATAAGCATTATAAATAACATATCATATCTTGAGCACGCTTACTGCTAAAATCTTTATTTTCAAAAATCCAGTTTTTCCGAAAGATATCTAAAAGATGCTTTCCATACTTTTCCGGTATGCATCTATAAAAGGATGACTGCAGCTGAAATTTACGTAAATGAATTCATTACCCGATATATATCAAGGTTGCTTACTGCTGACTTCTTTCTTTTCATAACTGGAGCTTTTTGAAGTCCACATGCGTTTTTTATGCCCCATCTACGATAGTAGAGGGGCATTATATTTTCTGGTCTGTGCGTCCTTCCGTCCGTCCGTTCGTCCCACTTCAGGTTAAAGTTTTTGGTCAAGGTAGTTTTTGATGAAGCTGAAGTCCAATCAACTTGAAACTTAGTACACATGTTCCTTATGATATGATCTTTCTTATTTTAAAACAAAATTAAACTTTTGACCCCATTTTCATGGTCCACTGAACATAGAAATTAAAAGTGCAAGTTTCAGGTTAAAGTTTTTGGTCTAGGTAGTTTTGATGAAGCTGAAGTCCAATCAACTTGAAACTTAGTACGCATGTTCCCTTTTGGTTGATCTTTTTACTTTTAAGGCCAAATTAGATTTTTTACCCAATTTCACGGTCCATTGAACATGGAAAATGATAATGCGAGTGGGGCATCCGTGTACTTTGGACACATTCTTGTTAATTATTAGATTTCACTAGTATCATTAGAAAAACCTAGAAAAACCTAGAAAAATATGGTTGAAGTTGGTAAGATTTCCCGTATTATTTAGATGAAATGTATGGACAGAAAGATATGAATCAGTATCAAATATGCAGGAGAAAGAAGAATTTGAAAATATTTTCACATTTATTTCAGTACCATTATGTTTTAGATACAGTGTTTTAATGCATTACCAAATAAGTTCAAAGTAAAATGTTACATAATTTTAACCAATGAAATTTCTTTATTTTTACAGGCGACACAGAAAACAGTTTTTATGTAGATACAGGATTTGCATATTTTGAAAAAGAGGTTAACGGTAACATGTCCGATAGCAGTCACATAGACTTTGAAGCTGAAACATCGCCAATACAAAACGGCGATATCGATCATTTGGAACTCAATGGCGAAGAGACAGAATCGGTAAAGCGCATGACAGTCGATTCCACTGATCCAATGGCGCCATACGAAACAAGAATTATCTCAGAACCAGTGCCATTAGATAGAGTCATGACACAAGACATTGTAGAAAAGAGAATAATCAAACAAGCACCGGCAGAGCGGATCGTGACACGACCGGTTGAGTATGTGCGGGAAAGACCCGTTGAGTATGTGCGGGAAAGGCCCGTTGAGTATGTAAGGGAGAGACCTGTTCAGTATGTCACAAAAAGGCCCGTTGAAGTTGTGAGAGAACAACGAGTTGAAGTAGTTCCACAACAAATCCAAAGAGTAATACGACCTGCACCGACCGTTAGAAGAGTGGTGCAACAACCAGTTGAGAGAGTGGTGCAGACGCAACCAGTTCGAGTAATAAGAAGACCGGCACCAGTTGAACGAGTTGTTCAAAGAGTAGTCGAACCTGCACCAGTTGAACGTGTTGTCCAAAGAGTAGTCGAACCTGCGCCAGTTGAGAGATATGTTCAAAGAGTTGTGGAACCTGCACCAGTTCAAAGGGTTATCACAAGATCTAGACCAGCTGAGAGGATTGTTACTGCCCCAGTAGAAAGAGTTGTGACGCGGGCACGGTCTGTCGGCAGAGTAGTCCGATCTGAAGAGAGAAGATATACAACGGCTAGACCTGTAGAATCCGTTATAACTACATCAAGACCGGTAGAAACTGTTGTGACCAGAACGAGGCCAGCCGCATCAATCGTTACTACACCAAGATCTGTAGAGACATACGTAACCAGACCGGCGGCAAGCTCTACTATTGTCAGGATGAGTAGAGAAAGACCGGGTTCCGCTAGAACTGTACGGTCTAGTATTTACTCGACTCGTTCATCATATGGCGATGTCGTTTTTTAGTGAATAAATTTGAAATAGGATAAAAATATAAAAGATAAATTTTTCGATTAGTGAATATAGATCGAATGGAATATTGCTTGCTCAATCATCTGTATATTATAACACTGCGGATTTATAAATTTTCGTATGTGATGTGGTGTAATTAATATAATTTACAAATGTCAAAAATATTCTTAAACTATTTAGCAAGGAAAGTGGACACTGTAGTTAATTATATATAGATATTTAGAATATTTAGAGTTTTAACAAATTGCCGTTGAAGCAGAGATTTGTCTTGTTGAAACCGGAAATGACTAGTTCTACTTGTTTCAAAAGAACGAAAGGTTTTCGGACTGATATGACACGGTGGATATTTCGAATCTGCTCAGCGTATATTATATAACAAACTAATAATACTCGTACAATTATACTGTGACATACATTATAGTTATCCTGTTATGGTAATATTAAAGTTTATCACATTGTTATTTGTGTTATTTAGATATGTTCACTCACGCTTTTTTGAAAAGCAAATACAAAGGATAATGGGCATCTATCCGTGACACAAAATCAGTAGATACACAGCAAAAAACACACAAAATCAGTAGATACACAGCAAAAAACACACAGATCAGTAGATACACAGCAAAAAAACACACAAAATCAGTAGATACACAGCAAAAAACACACAAAAACAAAGGAACAGCACTTTTATTGCTGTTCTTCATGTTAAAGTCACAGCGAGACACCCAACAGGGAGTGAAAGAAACTCGTCTTATTGCAAGTTATGGACGCCCCTTCTTTTCAAAATGATTCGACGGAGTCGATTTAGAGCTTGGCATGTAATATATATACACTTGTTTATACTTTAAGATGGTTTTTATTAGGGAGCTACCATTTGATTTTTATGGGGGGGGGGGGGGGGGGGGCTAGGATGAAAAATTTTGTCCTGCATTTTTTTTTAGCTGTAATCTCTGTCCTGCCTTTTTATTTGCCACTCTAATCGGTCCTGCCTTTTTTTTTTTTTAGTTTATCCTGACTTTTTTTTACCTAAATTGTCGTCCTGACTTTTTTTTTTGCAAGTGTCACATCTTTTTACTCAAAACTCCTGTCCTGCCTATTTTTTTCAAATTTCATCCTAGCCGCCCCCCCCCCCCTTCCCCCCCCCCCCCATTAAAATCAAATGGTAGCTCCCTTAGCGACATTAATTGCCGAAATATGTCTTACACGGTCGATGGTTGAAGGGATTTTGTTGAAGTTCGAATGTTGACAACAATTTTACTTTTTTTTAATTTTTGGGTTTTTGGTTTGATGCTGCTTCATGTTTAATTGCTTGTTTTCCTCTTCCAACGACCCGCGGTATTTATCTGGGGCAAATGCAGGACGAGAAACTATTAACAGTTAATACAAAAGGTATGTTCTGTATTAAAGGTGGCGACAGGGATGAAGTTGGAACATGTGGACTGGCACTGCAAAACAATAGTATGTTGGTTAGGGACATACATTTTACTTTTCAACAGGCCAACATCGAACCACTCAAAAGGTAGGTTCTGTAAAGGTGGCGACAGGGATGAAGTTGGAACATTTGGACTGGCACTGCAAAACAATAGTATGTTGGTTTAAAAAGGGACATACATTTTACTTTTCAACAGGCCAACATCGAACCACTCAAAGAGTAGTTGCAAAGGATCATAAACGCACAGAGACCGATGCGTATATATGATGCTAGAATATACGAATGTATACAGAACATGTACAAATGTATGTAAAATAAAACATTGAGAAGTAGTCGAGAGGATGAATATAAATTTATCCACAGGTCAAATTACATTTGCTAATTATTCAACTACATATATAAAACAGAAGATGTGGTATGATTGCCAATGAGACAACTATCCACAAAAGACCAAAATGACCAAGACATTAACAACTATAGGTCACCGTACGGCCTTCAACAATGAGCAAAGCCATACGGCATAGTCAGCTATAATAGGCCCCAATAAGACAATGTAAAACAATTCAAACGAGAAAACTATCGGCCTTATTTATGTTATAAAAAAAAAACGAAAAACAAATATGTAACAAAAAAACAAACGACAACCACTGAATAACAGGATCCTGACTTGGGACAGGCACATACATAAATAATGTGGCGGGGTTAAACATGTTAGCGGGATCCCAACCCTCCCCCTAACCTGGGACAGTGGTATAACAGTACAACATAAAAACGAACTATAAAAATCAGTTAAAAAAGGCTTCTCATCAGATGGACAAAAATAGTTGGACCTGATATAATATTTAACCTTTACTAAACAAAAATTACATGGAGAACAGTCTACACATTTCTGCAATTTTCAAACCCTCTATGAGAGTAAAACATGTTAACGATCGAGACAGCATCACAGCAACACCAAAAATAGTGAGGACAAATAAAGTTCCACATACAATATACAAATGTTTGAACCATACATGCATGCCCAGAGTTTGTATTTCATATATTATTTCAGGAGCTATGCCATTTATTTGAAGATGTTTTTAAAAAATACCATAAACAATGCTAGTAATACAACTTATGAGTGTGTGGGATTTTCTCGCTGTGTTGAAAACCAATGAGTGGCCTTCGACTGTTTTCTTCTCTTTGGTCGGGTTGTTGTCTTTTTGGCATATTTCCCATTTCTATTCTCAATTTTCTATTATAAACTCTTGGAAGATCTTGAATGAATAAATCAGAATTGACATTCATCTGGTCAGTTTGAACACAACAGCGTATCTGATTCAAAATAAACTATTTTAGGTAAAAGGTTTTTCTCTTTTGATTTGCGTTCAATTTTACAAAGGGTTCATGGGTACAAAAATCACTTACAAGGATAAGTTACAATTTACAATTAAGCTTAACAAGACCAAACGACAGCTTCGAAACATTATCTGCCATGACATCAAATATTTTCATGTTCCTGCATGTTCCCGTAAAATTCTGACGTCATTTGTAAGAGAAAATGTCAATTGGCATTTCTCGGGTAATTCCGTTTCTATCCTTCTACCCGATCTGGCCCCGAATGATTTTAAATCGACGATCCTTCGGAGGTTAAAGTAGCAACTGTAGGGCAATGGAATATCACGACTGAATGCTACGAAGGAACAGAATTTGCCGAGTTTAGACGAGTGGAGAAGATGTCTAACGCCACATATCAAAACTGATTTTTGTATGACATAACCTGTACTATTAAACCAGAAGACCTTATTTTGTGTGTCACTTCTCTTCCTTCCCCGATAAATTAATCATCATGCCTCTGTGTTCTATAGGTAACATGCATAGTCGCATTTTTCATCCATTCTTTTGATTATTCAGACAGTTATTTTTTGAGAAAAACCGACATATGGGGTCATACCAGTTGAATATATATTAAAATAGGTAAACGTGGAAACAAGAATGTGTCCATAGTACACGGATACCACATCGGCACTATATTTACTATATTTTTCGAATTGATTGGACTTCAACTTCATCATAAACTACTTTGACCAAAAACTTTAACCTGAAGCGGGACAGACGGACGGACGGAGGACGGACGAACGAACACACAGATACACAGACTAGAAAACACAATGCCCATAAATGGGGCATACAAATTTATTGTTGAAAGTGAAAGAACGTAAAATGTTATTTTCGCGACGTCAAACTATGACATATCGGGAAAAGATGCATTTTTCGACTGATTTTTATCATTCAAACTGATTTAATTTGAAAACGAGTGCATGGACCCCTATTTTTTAAAACAGCAATTTGTTTCATTTTGCAAGGAGATTATGTTACCCAAATTTTATAAAACTGTAAATAGCGCAATTTTTTTAATTTTGATAAGGATGCAGCAAAAAATGACGTTTTTTCCTCTATTCATGAACATTTGATAAATATAGAGTTATTTCGGAATAAAAATTGCATAATTTTTAATGATACTTACCGATTATTTAACAAAAAACAATTTGTGTTTATCTTTTAAAACAAAAAGTTATGTCTTTCTTTCGAAAAAGAAAATACAGACACAAATCTGAATTTTGAGCAAATATACAAAATTTCGACCTCATTTTACTCAAAAAGTAGCACATGAAGGTATATTTTTTATTACATATTTGATTTAATCAGGTAAAAAGTAGCCTATATATGCAAATTTTCAGCAACTTGTAAATACAGGTTCAAAACTGTATCGTATGCCTTAAGCTCTTGATTTGTGGGTTGATCCTTACGGGATCTGAGAATATATTTTTCGATTTCGGGATTTCGGGATATGAATTTCTTTAAATTCTGCATCTCGGGATTTCGGGATCAGGACCCCTCCGACCATCCCCTCAAATTAGCCTTAGTCGGTCTTAGTCATTTATTCAAGGTTCATATCCTACCATTGGCATGTAAATAAGGCTCTCAGAAGAAAAAGCACTGATGGATTGTCTTAGAAGCATATTTTATTAGACTAATAATGGTCTATGTATAAGCAGTTACATTTATTTCATGTTTGAAACGGTGCAAATTTTTAATTTAATTTGACTTTTACCAAAAGATGCATTGTAGCAAAGGAGTAGGATAATTGTGGTCTGAGGCAATAAACACGATTGAATTTAACAGAAAGGAACCAAATATCAGACTTTGGAAAAAGGGAGACGGCTTTGATACCTTTTATGAAATTCTCCATACATAATATTTTTTTACAAAAAATCATCCAACAACAGTTCAGAAGCTGTATATGCCCTCGATATCGCGGGTGTGTTCTAGTGATAGTTTAACTCTTCAAACTTTGCCGAAGAACAAGTTTACGATCTTTGACCCTTGATTGGCAGTTGAACCATGTGTATACATCATGTGTTGTCAACTATCGGTATCAATGCATATGCATAAAAGTAATGTTTCCGCCCACATTGCAATTCATGTAATATCTGCAAATATTTCAAAGCGATTGAAAAAATCACATTTCGTAATCTTTACAAGTACAACT
>NW_027267956.1:60000-65000 GCF_963676685.1 Mytilus edulis
GCACCACCATTCCACACAAAGTTAACACATAGTCTCTTCATTTCTTCAATAGCCCATTCAGGCATAGAAGTAACAAATAAATTATACCACAATCTAGACATTAACAGAGAGGTTATTACATTTACTCTACCATGTATTGTCAATTTTCTTTGTATCCACATATTTAATAACATCTTGATTTTATTTAGTTTTCCTCTCCAATTCAATTCATTACATACATGTTCATTTTTGCCAATATAAACACCTAATAACAAAATTTCATTTTCACAAATTTTGAGACCATGGCAATTTTGTTCATTTTCTGTCATACAACCTTTCCCAATAGGCATTATTTCTGACTTTTGCCTATTTATTTTAGCACCAGAACATTTACCATACAATTCAAATACATTAAATACTTCATCAATTGACTTCTTATCAGATACAGTTACAGTAGTATCATCAGCATGTTGAAACATTTTACACACTTTTTCTGACATTGGAATATTGATTCCGGAAATATTACAATTATTGCTAATCATACATTGTAAAGGCTCAGCTGCCAAAACATATAACAGAGCACTAATTGGACAGCCTTGTCTTATCCCATTCTTAATAGCAAAATACTTGGTTAAAAAACCATTACATTTTACAGAGCTATTTATTTCATTATAAAAAATTGTAATCCATTTAATAAAACTTTCACCAAAACCAAATTTCTTTAATACACTTAACATGTACTCATGACTAAGCCTATCAAAGGCTTTTTCTTGGTCAGCTTTTACAATATATCCTTCCATATCATCATTTTCTACTAAAGTTATAATATCTCGTACATTTGCAATACTATTAGAAATATCTCTTCCTACTATACAACATGTTTGATTTTCAGACACTATTTTTGGCAATACTTTTTTAAATCTATTTGCCATGACACGAGCTAAAATTTTGTAATCAACTTGCAGTAATGAAATAGGTCTATAATTTTTAATACCTCTTTTATCACCTTTTTTCTTAAAAATTAAACTGATAACACCAGATCTCATTGATCTTGATAAAATACCTTCATCATAAACAGCATTAAAAACTTTATATAAAATCTCTCTAAGTGAATCGTAAAAAGTACAATAAAATTCTGTAGTAAGTCCATCTGAGCCTGGGCTCTTATTCTTAGACATCGATGATAAGGCCTCAGCAATTTCATTAAATGTTATATCTGAGTCACAAATCTCTTTATCATCGTCATCAACCTTTTTATCAACATGTTGTAAAAAATCACATAGTTTATCAGTTTCTATCTCAACACAAGAGTACAACTCTTTGTAAAAATTATATTCAATATCTAAAATTCCATCAGTATCATTTACAATTTCATCATTTACATTATACAATTCTTTCACAGAATTACTTTCCTGTCTATACTTTTCTAAGTTTAGAAAATATTTTGTATTTTTGTCACCCTCTGTAGCCCATGTGGCTTTAGATCGTAAAATAGCACCTTTACATTTATCTAATTCATATTTACTAAGATCTAATTGCAATGTTTCTAATCTAGTTACATCTATATCTATACCACTTGCTTGTAAAGCACATAACCTTTGTATTTTATTTTGTATATAAAAAAATTCCCTTTTCTTTTCCTTAACTAAATCTGAAGAAAAAACTTGAGAATATCTCTTAATTCTATATTTCAAATTATCCCACCAAATAAGTGGTTCACTGTCATATAAAGAACAATTCATAGATTCAACTATAATCTCTTTAACTCTTTTTACATAATTTACATTTGACAATACAGTATTATTCAACACCCATATTCCAGGGCCTCGTTCAACAACACAAAAGTTAAAATTCATAAAAACATATGTATGATCACTAAAGCTTGTTTCATTATAATACACATTTTGTACATTTGGTGATAAGGATTTACTAATTAAAAAATAGTCTATTCTACTCTGCTGCAATATATTATTACATATTCTTTTCCAAGAAAATATTTTTTTACATTCATTTCTTGCTCTCCATACATCATATATATTACAATTACACATGGTTTTATTTAATTCTCTATATGCCTCATCAATACAATGTTTAGATTTACCTCCTTTGTCTAAGTTTGACAGAGTTGTATTAAAATCTCCTCCTATTATAACATTTTGTAAATTTTCAATATAACTGTTAACAAACTTAAAATATCTTGCTCTTTCTATACAATTATTAGGTGCATAAACAGATACAAAATTAAAAATTTGACCATCTGTTTCATATGAAACATGTATAAACCTTCCTTCATCATCTTTATATACTAATTTTGTTTTATCTTTTACACTATTAGCAACCATGATAGCAACACCTTGCCTACTATTATAACCATTACATTCATATATTTTCCCTTCATACATATTTTGTATTCCATCAACATATGATTTATCCCAGAAAGTCTCTTGCAACAAAGCAAAAGTAGCCCTTCTATCATATAAAACAGATACAAAATTTTGAAAATTATTCACATTTTTTAAACCATTACAATTAAACGAACAAATCAGCACCATTATAATACAAATAAAATAATAAAATTTGTTATCCATTTTTATTTTTATTTTCAGACACCTGAGAGCTTCTACCAGCATTAACATTAGGTTTAGGATTCAACGGCGACCTTCTTGTAAGCTTTCGTTGTTGCTTTTTATATTTTCTAAGCTCTTTAGCAGAGAGAGAAAACACATCAACCTCTTCGTTTGTGTTACCTCCTTCATCCATGTTTTCTTCAACACAGATAGAGGAGTCATCATCACCATTACCACTACCACCCTCTGTGTTGTTTAATGTAACATCACAAAGGGTGTCGTTTCGTTTTTCCCAATGATCGGGATCAAAATCTCCAAAATCTAAATCTTCATTAACAGCTTTTTTTTCACCTAGAAGAGTGCTATCTCCGTTACGTTTAACTTTTTTGCCAGTTTTTTCATCTTTTTTCTCTTCCTCAACGGCACTAACACTAGGAGCAGAGATATCAACACCATCATCATCTTTCACATCTACATCAGTATTTTCATCTGACTCGGAACAATTATCTTCCGAATTAGCAATTTTTCTCTTTCTTGTCTCATGCTGTACACTATTTTCCATGTGCACGACGGCTTCAACAATCAATTCATTTTTGTTATTATGAATATCATCCACCAGACCTTCACTTTCTGGTACATCAACACTTTTAACCTCGGTTTGTTCTGACACTTCATTATTGGTTTCTTCTTGCGAAGTACTCATATCGTTGACTCCCGTTGCTTCCACGTTGTTAACCTCATTCACGCAACTACATGCGATTTTATCACAAACATTGCACTTAGCAATGATTGGCTGCGGTCGCGTTTTCAAATTGTCTCCCTTCTTACATTTACATTTCAACGGTAGTTCATGACAATGTTCACACTTTGCTGCACGACACCTTCTCGCAACATGACCCTGTTCTCCACAACCACCACAAATAATGTAAGGACAGTTTTTGTGAACATGTTCAGGTGAATAGCATTCTGAACATACCTTTGTCTGGTTATTGTGAACACATTTGTAATACTTTGTGTTTTTACCAACCTTAAAAGGCATACTCCATGGAAGTGCAATAATATGAGGTGGAAAAACACATTTGACAAATCGCGTTCCATCGGCTACCTGCGTACCCGGTACAACTCTTCTAAATACTGGTGAAACGATTTTAATTCCCCTATCTCTTAACATGTCTATAATATCGTCATCATCAATGAATGCTGGGATGTACATGAAAGACACAACTGTCGTATCTGAGTACATTAACGAACATTCGTAATCTTTGTCTAAAATCTCAACTCCACTAAGTATTTTTGTTGCATTAGACTTTGAGTCAAGCGTAACATCGTACGAAGAGGTATCATCCTTAACCACAGCAAGAACAGAGTTCAAACCTGTGACATGCTCAATTGCCCTTATCACAGAAATTGCTTGCACATTTTCTGTTGATATTCCTATAACACGAATAGTACAGTCTCTCGAATATCTTTTTATCTCCATGACATAATTTTCTTTACTCTTAGGAACTTTCTCAGGCCCTTTCCCAAATCCTTGTGGTCCTTTTCCAAAATATTCATTTGCGCCGGTCATTTTGGTTTTTCGAAAGCAAGTTCACCCCTAAACAGACGAGTGCACCGCTCCACCCCCCTTTCACCAAACGACTAAATCGCCGGTGTAAGGGGTTTAAATGTTAAATAATTGTTAATAAATACTCGTATTCATAAACGGAAGTATAACAATGTTTGAAAATACCTTTCAATATGAAATTAAGTCCATTTATACACTGAAAACAGCAAAATCACATCGGAGGAATGTAAACAACATCTACGTCCGGCTGTGCTTCATTCAGCTCTTCCGACGAGAACCGGTGTTTTCAACGTGATATGGTCGTAGACACAGAAGTGTTAAAATTTTCTGTATATAAAGTTAGGAGCTGCCGGAAGTCGTCTATAAAGCATTTCTTTACAAAATGTGTATCAAATTAAACAAGTTTCAGATATAATTTACAAAACAAGCAGAATTTGATATTTCAATTGAAAAATAAAAACTGCCCTACACAAAAAAAAATAAATAAGTCGCACAGCGGGATGGGTCCGCAGAAATTTGGAGTCAAACGAAATTCACGGGCAAATCATGCATTATACAAAAACTACAATTTCGGCAAAAGCGGGGAATATCATTTCGTCTGAAAAGAAAAGGGCAGTCTTATTCCATGATATAAAACGAAGCTGTGAAACAAATACAGAGACGTGCAAAAAACGGCATACACGGCAGAGCAGTCTTGAAAGGAGACAAATTGAGAGGAGAGAAAAAAAATCACTTACCCGGCTTGCCGTGTGAAATCCAACGTATAGCCTCAGTTTCAGAAGCCGTCGCTATGACATTCGATTATAGAACAGTAGCAAGGGGAGAAAACTTAAAGTTTGTTTGACCAACGTTGCTACTGTTCTAAACCATGCTATCAAAAATTCATG
>NW_027267957.1:0-30822 GCF_963676685.1 Mytilus edulis
TATCAAAATAAAAGAACATAATTCCAATGTCCACCTGCAACTTGGAGAGGATGACACAAAACATTAAAATACAGAATAAATATGGAATTTATTAAAAATTTCAAGCACAAGAAATTATGCAAATTTCATAATTAAAAACAATTCCAAGTTGAAATATTAGTCTGTTTATTATAAAAATCTGTCAAGTATTGTAACCGTGAAACAATAGATATAGGAAGTTTGAGTGCCAATGAGAGAACTCTCAATCCAAGTCATAATTTGTAAAAGTAAACCATTATAGGTCAAAGTACGGTCTTCAACACGGAGCCTTGGCTCACTATGAACAACAAGCTATGAAAGGCCCCAAAAGTGTTAAAACCATTCAAACGGGAAAACCAACGGTCTAATCGATATAATAAAATTATCTGTAACAAAAGTGTAACATAACAAGTGAAACTGCGAGCTACTGCTCACTGATGATACCCCCGCCGCAAGTGGATAATATTAATAGTGTAAAAATATGCAAGTGTTCGGTAAACAGGAAGTTGTCGAGTGATGAATCTGAAAACGCATCACACGGTATAGCTGACTTATAAAAATCCTGAAACCAAATTTCAGAAATCCTTGTATTGTAGTTCCTGAGGAAAAATGTGACGAAAATTTTTAACTTGGTTATCATGTGTAAAATCATACAAGTGTTCGGTAAACAGGAAGTAGTCGAGTGATGAATCTGAAAACGCATCACACGGTATAGCTGACTTATATAAATCCTGAAACCAAATTTCAGAAATCCTTGTATTGTATGTAGTTCCTGAGAAAAATGTGACGAAAATTTTCAACTTGGCTATCATGTGTAAAATCATACAAGTGTTCGGTAAACAGGAAGTTGTCGAGTGATGAATCTGAAAACGCATCACACGGTATAGCTGACTTATATAAATCCTGAAACCAAATTTCAGAAATCCTTGTATTGTAGTTCCTGAGAAAAATGTGACGAAAATTTTCAACTTGGCTATCATGGTGTAAAATCAGACAAGTGTTCGGTAAACAGGAAGTTGTCAAGTGATGAATCTGAAAACGCATCACACGGTATGGCTGACATATATAAATGTTGATACCAAATTACAGAAAGGGTGGATGTGTAGTTCCTGAGAAAAATGTGACGAAAGTTTCATGGGACGGACTGACTGACTGACTGACGGACGGACTGATGGACGGACGGACTGACAGACAGAGGTAAAAACAGTATACCCCCCCTTTTTTAAAGCGGGGGTATAATTAATATAACAACATAGAAAGACACACTATAAAGTATCAATATAAATGGCTCAACTCAATCAAGACATATTGACACTTGTGAACATACACTGAGCGAATAAATTTGACCTATGTATGATACAATGTAAATACAAATCAATAAAATCAGGGGTTGATAAACTGGACAGACTAATTGACACATGGAAGGATTGCCAGTAGTACCATGTGCAACATGATATGCGAGGGACAAATAAGAATGTGGTATGATTGCCAATGATACAGCCCTCCAAAAGATATGACATCATTTTGCCAGAATATCAAATATAAATTTCAAAATAAGCACTCTAACAATGACAACCAAAATTTTTGTATTAATAGGACTAATGGCTCCTAAAGATTTTCCAGAATTTAACAAGAATGTGTCCAAAGTACACGGATGCCCCACTCGCACCATCATTTTCCATGTTTTTGAAATTGGGTAAATATCTAATTTGGCATTAAAATTAGAAAGATTATACTATAGGGAACATGTGTACTAAGTTTCAAGTTGATTGGACTTCAATTTCATCAAAAACTACCTTGACCAAACTTTAACCTGAAGCGGGACGAACGAACGAACGAAACGAACGAACGGAGCCACAGACCAGAAAACATAATGCCCCTCTACTATCGTAGGTGGGGCATAAAAAGCATTGAACAGCGAATTGTGTCAAATTGACATTGATATTTACAACTATCCTTTTCTATCACATGACCTTCAACCTGGAGGAGGATGACACAAAATGATCCCTTCCTTTTGAATAAATGTGCAACAAATCACTGATAAAAAAGGAAATTCATCAAATAAGATAATGTTTTTAAATCAAGTTGTTTTATATTGGATGTTGTTGCCCCTACCACCTTTCCAGGATAAAATGTTTAAATGTAATTAAAGAAATTCATATACTATATGTTTCTGAATATACACCTCTGATTAAGTTCTTGATGTTCCTTTGTTATTTGTTGGTTTCTGTCTTTAACCTCATTCAGTTGGTTGTTGTAAAACTTCTAATTCTTGTTTATGTGTCTCTGTGTTGTCTGTCACACATGAATGCATCCTCTCTGATATGTGTGATCCTGGACTCATGTGACTAGAATCATCCATGTCAACAGGTGTTGTAGATAAGTTAAATCTGTGCAGTGATGCATCCTGCTATATTAATAAGTAAAACATGAGCCATAAAATTATAACAACAATACAGAACTCGAAGGTAATTCAAAAAGGGGAAAAATGAATGGGGTAAAAAAACTGTCATATTCCTGACTTGGTACAGACATTTTCCAAAGAAAATGGTGGGTTTAACCAAATTTGATCTAATGTGCCTGTCCCAAGTCAGGAGTCTCTATTCAGTCGTCGTTGGTTCATGTATTTCATTGTATCATTGTGCTATTGCACATTTTTGTATTTTTTTTCATTTTGACTAAAGTAAATAATCTAGATTAAAAATCTTAAGTTATTCTTACTTTTTATAGTGGAACAACTCCTTATAACAATATGTAACGTTAGTAGGAAGTTTTAAAAATATTTGGTGTCTGTAACTACTGTGAAAGTACTTTAATTCGTGGGTATTAATTGTCGTGGTTTGAGCAATATTTACATGTTCGTGGGTTTTTAAATTCGTGGATTTTAGTTTTCTAAAAATATAATTGAAAAATTATAGCTTCTAGAATAGAAGGTTACAAATAGTCTGGATTGAAAGAAATTGCAAAGTAAACATTGACCCTTGTAAATAGTGACAATATTAATTAACCCCAGATAAAGTGATCAACAGAATTAAGACCATCAAAGGTGTTAATCAGGCCATAAACATGTCACCTAAAGAAAACAGTAACATAAAAAAATCCTATAAACGTTCCTGAATTGTAAAATAATTCTTATCAAAATCAAGCCAAGCATTAAATTATTATTTCCCATATGTACGAGAACTATGAGGATACAAAATGAACAATTTATCATACAAGCATATCTATACCGGAAATCTGACTTTCATCGATCGAAAATATTTTTTGTGAGAATTAAAAGATCAAAAGTTGTAAAGTTTAGGTTATTAAGGATTAAATGGGTATAATCCTGCATGCAGTTGTAGGTCTGTGATTGCTATTAAAGTATTCTCAGATTTTGCATTATTCAATATATTCTATAGATCATATCAGTAGTCAAACCTACATGGGGATCTTTTCATGTCTTGATTTGGACAATGGTTGTTTTATTTCGTTGGACACTTAAATTCGTGGATTAAGTCATCCACAAAAACCACAAAATTGGTACCCCACGAATAAAAGTACTTTCACAGTATTCAAACCATATATTTTGTTGCTTTGCTTTAAAAGCAGTAAAACGTTACCCTTTCATGCAAAAATTTGATTGTATGACTACCACATATAACATTTATGTTTAGAAAAGCTCTTAATTTGATTTTCAGTTTAAATAAGTTTACCTGCCCAGGAATACTGATTAAACTACTCATACTTGATGTCCTCGATGGCATATTCCAAGTGTGATGTGACCCAAGACTCTTCCTAGAAAATAATAATAACAAATAAATGTCTTGTACTAAATCAATAGTTTATTACACTTGCCTGCACATATATCACCCTGTTCAGTTGTTGCTCTTTAGTTCTCATTTCACATTTTTTTTTTCAAACTTATATTTCAATTATTGACATAATATGAAATTTTTGGCATATTTACTGCACTCACCAATCAACTCACTGCAGATCATTTACAGTATCAATAATCATTTAAAAATCTGGTATCTTGTAGTTAGTTATCAAAGGTACCAGGATTATAATTTAGTACGCCAGACGCGCGTTTCGTCTACATAAGGACTCATCAGTGACGCACATATCAAAATATTTATAAGGCCAAACAAGTACAAAGTTGTAGTGTACCTTAATTATATAGCTTGTAGAGTTCATGACCTTACATCTTATTTTTCAAAAGTAATCAGAAAATTCAAAATACTTTACTTTGCAAAAGATGGCCATGCATTGTCAAGGTCATATCCACTTGAAGCAAGGTCAAACTGCAGTCCACTTAAATCATATAAAGCACTGATTAGTACACTGTTCCTATCTTGGTGTAACCATATTGACTGGGGATAGAACCATTCACTGCAATGAAAAAAAATCATTATTACAGTTCATAAAGTAAATATGTGAACTGTACAAAACCAGTTATTGGCATGACACGGGTTATGTTCTTCTCATATATGTTATGATGGTATGATACTAAACCCCTAATGGGAAGGATTGTGCCTGATATTCATATGATGAAATCATAATCTTTCAATCAGTTTAGTTGAAGTCTGGAGCTGGCATGTCAGTTAACTGCTAGTAGTCTGTTGTTATTTATGTATTATTGTCATTTTGTTTATTTTCTTTGGTTACATCTTCTGACATCAGACTCTCTCTTGAACTGAATTTTAAATGTGCGTATTGTTATGCGTTTACTTTTCTACATTGGCTAGAGGTATAGGAGGAGGGTTGAGATCTCATAAACATGTTTAACCCGCCGAATTTTTGCGCCTGTCCCAAGTCAGGAGCCTCTGGCCTTTGTTAATCTTGTATTATTTTAATTTTAGTTTCTTGTGTACAATTTGGAAATTAGTATGGCGTTCATTATCACTGAACTAGTATATATTTGTTTAGGGGCCAGCTGAGGGACGCCTCCGGGTGCGGAAATTTCTCGCTACATTGAAGACCTGTTGGTGACCTTCTGCTGTTGTTTTTTCTATGGTTGGGTTGTTGTCTCTTTGACACATTCCCATTTCCATCTCAATTTTATGTTGGGATAATTATAATTTTTTTTTATACTAAATATCCTATTTACCCTTAAAATGACAGCCAAAATGTTTGTTCTAACCTGACTGATGGCTTCATTTGAACAGATTCCAAAATTTAAACAAACAATGAACAGTAGACATAAATTGACAGCAATATTCACAACAATAATTTCTGTCACATTACCTTGAAGCTTAATAGGGATGAACAATTTTTGTTTATTTGCCTCTACAACTACACATGGTATGAACAACTGATGCAATTCTGTCAATTATTGTTACTTTCCAATATAAACTGCAAGATTTTTTCAACCAACTATTGTGTTTGCCAGCAATACAGACTGTAAAAAACTACTTAGCATGTCTCTTTCTGAAATGGGAGAAGTTCTAATATGCATGTCATATTCTTGGCAAAAAGTTGCTACAATAAAATTTCCTTTCTATTACAGTTACATTTATATTAAGAGATTTATTTTGAACTTAATAAAGGTTGTGATTAATGTGCAGTATTTAGTGTGGTCATATTTGATATATATATAAACCTTGTTGTTTTTCCATTGATGATGCAGGCCTGTAAACTATCAGCCATTCTATTGTGCACTAAACAAAACCTTAAGAATGCTCTTCCTTTGCCAAGAGATGTCTTGTACTGAAATTAAAAAATTGAACAAGATGAAAAATAAGAAAGTGCAAGAGCCTTGAAGAGCCTTGAAGAGTTCCATTTAACAGTTTATTACCTACTGGGGAAATTAACATTAAGAATTGATCTTTTTTAGAACTAAATTTTCTTTGCAAACAAACATTGTAATTTCTTCAAATATACAATAAATCTTTTAAATCATTATCATTTTATTTAAGGATTTGTTAGGGAACTTTACATTTGTCACAGAGTTCAAATTTTCTGCATAAAGTTTCAGGCTTTCTATTTTTACCCAAATCTCTTCTTATTCATATATGGTCATTTATTTATGGAAAGAAAGAGGATGTTGTCTCAGATGTGAGATGCAAATATCTTGAAAAAATATAGCAAAACATTTTTTTTTACTTAAAATATAAACAGTTGACAGATTTTACCAGAATGAAAACCATGAATCAATATCCCCAATGATATTTTGAAATGTAATCAAGTGTTTAATTAGGGGAAATATCCTGACCTCTGATATACTCTTGACAAATCTTATTCCATCACTAATGCCTTTTGTTTTTCCTAGACAGTTACAAAAATAATCCCAGTAATCTTTTTTTCTTCCGAGCAAGTTCTTCTTTTCTGAAAAATATCAAACAAACTCAGAAATGATATGTTTGATCAAATGTAAAAACAGGTACTTACCTTACAGTAAGAATTAAAGTTGCATCCTGGTACACTTGTGCAGTTTGTATATATATGGGGGTGCCTTAATAAGGAATATATGTAACAGTAAAAAATCTTGCCAATGACGTTAACAGTAATTTTTGGTGTATGACAATAAAATTACTTTTGTCAAGACGATTAAAAAAATCAACTGATTTCAATGAATCATGTTAATTTTTTTTCAAAAATAAAACAGTATCAATAATTATTTTAGACCTCTGACAAATCTTGAAAAAGAATTTTGACAAACGAAGACCAGTTAGACCCTAACAGTAGCTAAATTTACTGTTTGACGCCTTACCGTAAAGGGCATTCATACCTTCATAAATAACCCAGACAAAAAAAATACACCATTATTTCTTATGACATTTTCTTAGACCAATCAATCTATTCAACAATAGAAGGAACAGATAATCAACTTCAAGTTGTATTGAAACTACAGAAATTACAAAATAAAGATTCAATAGTGAAAGGCTCTAGAAACAAAGATTTTTTTAAAAACTTCACATTTTTATCTAATGGTTTCTTGAATATGATAGTTGTCAATCATACTGTTTTTGTATCGGCACTCTTACTTAAATTAAAAAAAAGGTGCAAAATTAGCTAGCAAATTGACAAAACTAAATTAATGAAATTCATACTTCAATAAACTGCTCTTAAGATATAACCTCAATTTTCAACAGTTCATTTGTGCATATTAGCATAAGCATAAGAAGTGTTTGGAACTATATTTCAATGTGTATAATTTAGCAGCTACACAGTCTACAGATGCTGCAGGAAAGAATTAAAACACTAGGTTCCAGTCTTTTCAAATTCAACAAGGAATCAGCCTGATCTAACATAACAAGATACCTTTCATATTGCTCTGAAACAGATACTCCAACTTAGCACAAAACCTTTGCAATTGCTGATTATCATCATCAATAGGTATCTTACTATCTTCAAATTCTGACTTCATCTCATTAATACAATCTGAAAAATACACACGAATTTAAAACCATGAATCTCACATTTTTAGTAGGATACATTCAAATTATTTTTGTCGATGTATTTGCTTAAAATTTGGCTTACCAATCCCTGAGAACCTTACATCATTTCATAAAAGTGTTTATTATTTACATGTTATGTCAGAGAACGCCTCTAAACACTCTTGTAATCAAAGTGCTTGTAAGCACATAAGGGTAAAGGTTGCCTTAATTTATCAGTGGGAAGTAAAATTAAATATAACATTGTCAATAAAGAATCGGTTGTAGTTGATTCATTCAACTATGATTCTGGACAATGGGAGATAAATTCAAATTTTAAAGATGACTTTAACAATGACATCACTTATATTTTTAGAACAGATATCAGATTCCTAGCTGTACCTTGCAAAATATATGCAATTTTCTTGACAGGTACTGTAACATTATTTTGTGATTTGAATATCTGAGCATATATCATAATGATACATTTCTGAAAATGTTCATGGATAGGACGAATAGAATGTTATGATCAATGCATTATATTTTGTGTATCAAAAAGGTAGTGATAATTATAAGCCTTGGAAGATTAAGATATCAAGTCATTAACATAGGGTTTTGAGTGCATTTCATGCAATCTTTACCCAAAAATTGGACTCCCAAAATGAAGCTACATATATTTTATGCAAACTATTGCATAGACATCTTACAAGTCCCTCTCCTAATGTGCCTTGTTTGCACCCCCCCCCCCCCCTTTTCAACTCTCCTTTTATTCAAAATCCTGGATAATCATCTGAATTAGGTGTACTTCTGACAAATGTAGAAGATAATGAATTTGCTGCCAATCCCATCTTATATAACCAAAGACTTTGAACCTGCTTTTTTCTACTACTTTACTATGAACATAGCTAGTTCAATTATAAATAAACAAAGTGAGTACATGTAATTCATAATTACAATTAGTTTATTCTGATTCAGATTACATAGACAATAGACAATATTTTATTGGCACAAACGCATTTACAGTAAATGGTAATGACCGAATGGATAAACAATTTGCAATACATGGTAGTAAAATACAAACAATTATATTTATATGTGAATAAAAGATTAAAGGTATAATGAAAATCTATTGCAATAGATTACTTCTTGCATTTAAACAATTTGTTACGAAAGAGGAAGATAATTTTAGTGCCGTATAAGATGTATTATTAAGTATAAGATTTATTTTATTTTTATCGCACAATGTGGTTATATTTTTTCCTGTAATTTTGAACATTTTTAATATAAAAGTCTCTCTAATACTGAAGTAACCTCTGCAGTGTAGCAGTATGTGCTGTTCATTTTCAATTTCGCCACTTTTACAGATTTCACAAATTCTTTGATCTCTGGGCACTTTTAAATATCTTCCTCTTTCAATGGCAAGGTTACGATACATGTACATACATGTATAATGTGTCTGGAAAAGATGACATGTCTACCATCAGACTGTAACCATGTGGGCTCTAAAGCTCCCAGCTAGTTGGTCATTACAGTAGCTTGTAAAAAGCATTATCAATTTGACATTGACACTTTTTTTTATCCCAAATTTGCATACTTTTAAAATAATTGTAGAAGGTGGAAAGCATCTATTCAGCACTTTCACATATTGTATATATATAAGTAATGTCATACCTAGAATATCCTGTACTATCTTTGTTTCCTGTGGTTGTGTAAGAGTTCTTGGAGATTGTGCAACACCAACATTTCTCTGTGGTGATCCTACAGAGCCTACAGAGCCAGCTGTTCCTCCTGGAACTACAGGAATAGACATTTTTGGTTGTTCAATGTTCCTTTACTTCATCATAAGCTGTAAATTAAAGCAACTTATTGAGAAGAAAGCATTTTTACAGTACACAATCCCACCCCTCTACAAAAGACTTGTCAGTGGAGCGTAATTTTTAATGTTTTTATTTGAGGGTCATCTGGCATACAATTTTTTTAACTTAAGTATCTATGATAAGTTCATTTAGAGCTACATGTATACTATGAAACAGAAGCCGACACCTTGTGTAATTTCAAGACTTCTAGCAAAATGCTTTGTTAAATGTTGACAATGCTACACTTGTGCATGTTTAAAGTAATATCATGACTATCAACAAATTACTTTATCGGACACATTAATATAACAAATACTGTTCCTACAATAGACTAATCAGTTATGTTCAAATCAAAGGTCAATTAAAATATGAATTTAAAGTGCATTTAAGACCCTAATTTCAGAAAGGTTTTGTCAAATACAGCTGAACATTACAATGAGAAGAAAAACCTTGATAAAAGACATTCAAAAAAGGTGAGGTGGTACATGTATGTTCTTTTGCTTTAAGTTTTCAAGAGTATATAGGGATTTTGTCTCATCAATACGAAAATTCTGAAATTTTTCCACAAATTTATCTTTTATTTATCAAAAAAATGAGATGAAATTAGAAAATACAATAATAAAATGCTTTTCAAAATATAAATTCTGAGTTTCGTAATTACTACAACTGTAAAGAAATGCAAAACATTATATGAATTGTGCGTGTCACTTTTAAAAACCTCAGAACATGCACAAAGTGGCAATCTCCCAACAACAAAAATGTTTAAGAGGGATATTTACTGTCCAATAAATGTTTTTTGCCATTTTATAGGCCACTTACTGTTATTTGTAATAACAAAATAAATGCACGTTCCATATTTCATTTTTATTTTTTAGATAGATTTTAGATTGTTTTAGTAACATAACAGCAGCTGATTTAGAAGCCTTTTGCACACTTTCAGATGTTTCAATAACATAGGAAGGCACATTTGCATTTTGTTTACCAAATATTAGTAACATTTTGTAGCAAATTGTATCATCTCCAAGTTCACTACTAAATTCAGTTTGAACTTATTTTACCAATTGCAAATATCATTTACCAGTAAACAGTCAGGGGACTTACTGAAATAGGTGATTTTTAAATCACTTATTTGAGTAGCAAAATCGTGGTTTTGTCACAAATTGGAATTTTGTATTTTTTTCCAAATTTTTAACACATAGGTTTAAATAATATCTTTTAATTAGTAAAATTTAAAAAAAATAAACTTTTTGCTTCTTTTAAGTAGAAAGGTTTCTGCCTTTGATGCTATCATTTAGCTGAAAATTCTATTTTAGTTGAAAAAATGCTATAATAATGGCTTTACATAATGAACTTTCAGATTATGTAATAAAATTCTACTGTTCGCGATAAAAATCTCACTGTTCGGGGTGTGTTGAAATTAGTAAGGATTATTAAAAGAATGATACTTAAAGAAGTGATTTTTGGGAAGGAAATTGAGGTCTGATACTTAAACAAGTGATTTTTATGTCATTATCCTAGATTCAGTACAAGGTCATCACCTGAAATGACCTGGTCATCCTAGACAACACAGATGTTGGTTCTGATAAGTTTAGAAACATAATTAGTCCCTGGATCATTAGTATTCTTTATTTAAAGCTACAGTAAAATTAAATCACTTCTTCTAGTGATTAATTTGTACTACTTAAATAGGTGATTATTTAAGAAAGACAACTCTAACTTCCAACCTTTATGGAAATAGTGTTACTTAAATCAGTGATTTAGAAAATCACTTATTTAAGTAAGTCCCCTGACTGGTAAACCTTTCAACTTAGCCATATGAATTCAAAAGCTCTATAATAAAGGGAGATTTAAACTCTTACATAAGAAATGACCACATCAGGGAATGTTCCTGGAATTTTGGAAATAGATAAATTTCTCCTACTGAATTTGGGGGAGTGGACACCTATGCATGCAATTATAGTCTAAACAGGCTTGTACAAATTGTATTAATTTCCCCGTGCACTCATGGGGAAATTGCCCCAAATAAGAGATTGATTTACATTCATAAAGTATTGCATTGAAAACTCTGATTTTGCACATTATATATTGGGATAATACTCATGCATAATTATGTATAAGGATCTTCCTTTACCATGTTTACATTTTTTTAAAGAAGTCTAAATATTGGATTAACCATATCCCTTTTTCCTGCAACATTTTTCATATTGTTCGCAAATCGAGTGTCCTATAGATAAAAATAAACGAATATTATAGAAATTGCTGGTGCTAAAATATCATACGTAAGACTTAATTCCACTGCAACTGTCCCTAGGAACTTCTACTTCTACATGTCATTGCATCGAATCTGACATTTCTTGATCATGTGATCCAACCTAGAGGTGTGATTAGGACCCTCAAAAATAGGATGAACAACAACGCACTTCAAAACTATTACATAGTTGTCGGTTGCAATCACGTGCTTATATTATTGTTATCCCTGATTTTATTTTACATATCTTTTGTATTTTTACAACCGTGAGAAAAACGCAATGACCCAAACCAAACCAAACCAAACGAAAATTCAAAAATACTATATATAGCTGTCAAATTCATGTTCATCGATTTGTCTCAAAGTGATATATTAGATTTATAACAATGTAAAACATTTATCCAAATTATAAAAAGTCTAAAATAAACAAGATACAGGGCATGGTCTCGATAATATGTAGCTTCGTTTCGTGTTAATTTTAGTCTAGACGCCATCTAAATAACTATTGAGAGTCATGAGTGGTCATCAGCCGACGGTCACACAACACGATATAAACATAAACATAAATATAAAAAGATACAAGGACCTCGTGCAAATTGATTTATTTTTTACATTTGTTTGATTTCAATTTGATTTGATTTCAATTTGATTTATACACATGTTACAGGCTGTGTTAGAATGCCGGATTCTTTGAATAAGATCGAATCAGTAAATCGAATGATTTACCCTTGTTTCACTTTCCATGCTGACATTATTTTCTTTTAATAGCCTAACACATGCATAATCCATCTCTTACTAAGGGGTTGAATTGAAGTTCACATGAATACGGATTCAATGAGGTCAAATTATTCACTTGCAAGTGAATAATTCATCATCGATGTTTCTTAGCTTATTTTGACAAAATTGAACCACACTGGCGGCTGACAATAGCGAATTATCATTTCACTATTTCACTATAATTAATGATTGAACAAACAAAAACATAATTCTAATTTCCAAGTGATGTGTATCTCGTAGCTAGTGCGCTTTATTTCAAGCCGGCAAAATAGCATATTTCTTTAGAAATGCCGGATTAACTTTTTTGTTTACATATATATGCAATTCAAAGAACTGACCATTATTTCAAAAGTAGGTTTAATCTAAACATTTTGATTTCTTAAGCTCATGTATGTGATTGACTTTGTCATATTGTATAATATTTTAACAAAATGTTTGATACAATGAGATTTTTAACGTGTTTTTTTTTTATATAACATACAGTTTTAAAAATCTGATATTTTATTTATCTAATGCATACATGTATAGACTGACTGATGATAGAAATAATTTCAACTACTTGTTTTAATATGATTACATTGCAACACATGGATGCTCAAAATTAAGTTTGTTTCTTCAACTTGTTATAAATTCTTATTTTCACTTTGACTGATATATATATATGTTTTGAAACGATTACATGTATCTCAAATATAGTTAAATGCTTTCTTATTTAAATACTGGTATATCAGTAATTGTTTGATTGTTTAATGTAGATAGTGCACATTTTCATAGAACTTTTCAATAGTAAATATCAACCCTCTTTTCAAATAACGGTCAAAGGCACAATAACAAGTTTACTGTATAGTGATGGTGCCGGTAAAATAACCACCTCTATAGACATATGCTATTTTGCCGGCTTGAATTAAGACATTTCAATCAATGCCCATGGATAAATGGAACATGACTGACATTCTCCCCCAAAAAAGAAAGAAATAGGGATGCCATTTTAACCATAGATATAATAGATATATAAAAGCCACACAACTATGGCTATTATATCTGTGTTTTAGCTGACACGGTGGAAAAGGGGATTAGTTTAGTCTTTTATAGACAGAATATGCGTCTGGCATACACAATTTTTAATACTGGAATCTATGACGAGTTTCTATACTGATAGGCAAATACAGTGCCAATTTATCGTTGTCAACCAATGGCAACTAGTCGTTCAAAAAGTGCTCTTATGTTCAGCGACGGCCACAGTATTAACAATTGCCCTAATGACTGAGTTTGTCAATCTTGGGTAAGGAAGGTAATTAACAAAATGATTGTATGGAAAAATGACCTCTCTGATACACATCATCAATTTAATGTAGATGCACGAGAGCACGAATGAGATAAAATGAAAACCCTTGTGGTGCTAATGAAACTATTGTAGAAAATGATGCTACACAATAACCAATCAACACAGTTGAAACCCCCAACAGCTAACGAACTTGAATCTACAGACACATGCAAATGACAGTCAGTTTTGATTCCAAATGAGAGAGAGAGAGAGAGAGAGAGAGAGAGAGAGAGAGAGAGAGAGAGAGAGAGAGAGAGAGAGAGAGAGAGAGAACAACGATGAAGTTAATGAAGCAATCAGTATAAGGAGGTAAATGTGTGTTTTACTTCCCTTCATTAAAGAGGCCGTAAATGTGTGTTTTACTTCCCTTCATTAAAGAGGCCTATCATGATTTATCACACCTGACAAAAATACTATACTTCAATTAAGATCAATTAAGCAAGATTACACGAACTTGTCAATTTCCTTTACACTGGCAACAACAGATCCAATTTGACTCTGAACAGTCAGACAGTCTTAAAACATCCCTCTTTCAATCGTTATGAAAAAGACTGTTTAACATACTACATACCACATTGATAAATGTCTGGCGTACAGTCGTAGTCAATATCATGGTCGCTGTCTGTCGTATTTGTTTTTGTTTACTAGTATGATTTTCTATATGCATTAGGTCGTTAGTCCTCTTGTTTGAATTTTATTACCTTTTTTTTTATGTCGGGGCCTTTTACAGCATACTATAAGGAATGGGTTTTTGTTCATCATTGCAGCCTATGGCGATTCAACCATATTAAACGTAGATCGTACGATTTTTTGTGAAACGCTGGCCGGTCTCTCATTAGTGCCAGTCTGCTTAACAATCAGGCAGTGATGAAAACATGACACATAAAAACCCGCTCAACTCGACATTAATTTAAGTTTAGAATGGATAATGGTGCATGAATATAAAATTCGTTTCCTTTCCCTGTTCTGGTAATTCAAGATATGTTTTTGTTGAAATGCACTAGAAAATAACATTTAACTTCGTAATTTGCTATCATTCTATCCAAAATGTATCTAAATATTTCTTAAATTACCAGACACGCAGAAATACCTTCAATATAAGGATTTTTTCGGTCAAGTTTTGAAGTTTTTATAAATTGACTGATTCTTACAGAGACTAGGACTTAATCCACATTTAGTGAGCACTTTAAAATTCATCTCATATATTCCAGTGAACATGAGGTTAAGGATGATTCCGAAACAAGAAGCCCAATGTAGACTGATGTATCCCCATTTTTAACATTTTTACTTAATGTGTGTGTTAATTTTTATTCACACATTGTTGTCATCATTATGGATTTTTTTCCGACTGTCTACAAGTGAGAGGTTTAGCTAGCTACAAAATCAGGTTTAATCCACAATTTTCTGCATAAAGGAAATCCCTTTACCTGTTGAACCAAGTCAGGATACTACAGTTGTATTCCTTTCGTTTGATTTTTTGAGCTTTTTATTTTGCCATTTGATAATTGAGCCTTTCCGATTTGAATTTTCCTTGGACTTCGGTATTTTTTATGTTTTACTTTTTTCATATCTTGATTTTCTCAGATAAACGACTTCAAACTAGAATCTATGATAGGCGTGATGACTTCCAATTGTCAACTCCCCATTTCACAGCAGTAACAAACCTTTTGCCCAATTGTTAAGTGTTTGCATTCTTATTTGATACATTACGCTCGTTCGTGTTCACAATATGCGGATTGCATTAACAGGTGTGTGGTTCGCACACAAAAACTGCACCAACAATATTATCGATACTGCAAAAGTTTTATTTATACTGTATTCCTGTTACGTAATGTTGATATTTTAGCGATACTTTAACATTGCGATATAAGCGGGAGGTTTGGCTAGCCAATAAAACTACCAAGTTTTGAATATGGCAAAACAAACAAACAAACAAACAAATAATTTATTAGAGTCTCACCTCTTTAAAACATTTGATATACAACACAATATAATATTAACAATTTATAAAAGAGCCACTCTAAAAAGAGTTATGAGAGACTGTAAAAACACAGATTAAAATACATTTATATTACATCTATTACATATATCAATATATCTTAGCGTAAAACACTATACTGTTAAAAACAATTATATACAAAAGAAAACAGACAACATTATAAACACTTATTACGAGTATAAAATACACTTTCTCTTAAAAAGTACTTCATGGCAGATTTTGGCTGTAAAATAACAAACTCTATCATCATAAAACATAATAAAAACTTTTCTTCATTACTTAAATTACTAAAACTACTTTCTATATTGGCAGTTGTTATCAAATAGTCGGTTCTATGAATGTTGGCGTCTGCATGTGTTTGTTACAGTTCAGTGTTTCTGTTGTTCCGTTTTATTCCTCTTATAGTTGACGTGTTTCTCTCAGTTTACGTTTGTGACCCAGATTTAGGTCAGTTAATAGTAAATCGATTTATGACTATTGGATAGCGGTATACTTCTATTGCCTTTATTTACGGTCACCATTATAAATTAGTTGACCCACTCTATATGTCTGTGTCTCAACTCACTACCAAAATCTTTTTTCAGTCTGATATCTTTAGATTCCGTAATAGTTGCCCATAATCTGTAATGTTCCGAGTGTGCACTATTTTCTATTCTGTTATGTTGAGTGTATACTTGCAAGGCGGGTCATGTTTGAATAGCAGTTTTCAATGTCAACGCAACCAATCTCGCTACTTTTGAAGTTCATGTGATTCCCTCCGGTTTTTTTTTGTTTTTTATTTGTCTTCTTAATATATTATTGAAATTTGTTAAACATCGTTAAGATACTGTTGCATTAATTTACAGGCGCCATTATAATTTGGTTGACTGGTGTGAAGTATCTTTCAGTGATTACTACGAATATGTTCCATTTGTCACATTCACAATCCAATCCTCTCTTCTGAGATTATGACAACAACGGAGTCGACTATCATAGATTTTTCAACAGGTCACAATCAAACATGACTTAACTTTCAGAGCAAATGAGTTCATCTCACATGTTTTATGGGGTTTGTGATTGTCAATTTTGAGTTTACAGTGTAGTGTATTGTTTTTGTTTCTTATGGTTAAGGATTGTTTCTTTTTCAATGACGGGTTTTGTGTTTGCCCCTTTGTGTCTGCTCTTAATTTTTGAACATATATTAATCATGTCTGCATTGAAGAACGACTTTCGCTGAGAAAGTTAAAATAAAAACTTATGATCATAAGCGAGATATAAAGGAAATAACGTGACTTTTCATTGTTCATCATTCTGTAGCAACATTTGTTAAGTATCTGTATACTGATCATGTGTTTGCCGTTATTTTATCATCCGGAGATCATTGTAAGGCTGGTATCTTTGATTTTTTATTTCCTTGCAACTAGTATTTAAAGATCGAACGAAAAAAAATCAAGTCCGAAAGTGGAAATTGAAATCAAGTTGTGTTAAAACCGAGTTTAATAAGTATAATTGCCGAATCAATGAAACATGTTGCTTTGTATTGTTTGAATGTAAATGTTGTCATTGGATTTCAGCTGTGAAAAGACGGGCAGATAAAATCAATTTTCTATACGTAAGATCTACACGGCTAAAAAGTAACATATTTGGAGAAAAACAAATTCACAGGTTTTATCTTTTAAAGTACTGACAGTCTAATGAAATTTAAATACAAATAAATGCAATAAATAAACTGGGTGAACTCAAAGTTAAAATCTTTTATTAAATAACTATCATTATTGTTGTTAGAAGATGATTAAGTCCGCATCTACTAGTTATTTATTTCTTCTTATTTAATACTAGCAATAAATACTTATATCCGAAAGTAAATGTTTGTGTATGAAGAAAAAAAGACCACTTGATAGAAACAGGCGAAGCTGTTCTCTCATCTTGAATGTAGTATTGAGAGTGCTGTTAACCGTTGATATAGAAAATGATTTGCAAAAATGTCTTCATATCTTAACATTTCCGTTGATATCTACAAATGTCTTGAAAGGAGATGGGTCATGTAACACAAAAATGTTATGAAACTACAATATAAATATGTTGGGAAAACATTCGTTTGCATTGAAATTTATTCTAGTTAATACTTATCCCTTTAAAGAATAAAAGTTTCAATGAACATACACTTGTAGTGACAGTGTCAGCTTTATTTACTATTGATCTAAAGGACACAAAAATAATCAAACACTCAAAAACCAGTTGTTGGCATGACACGGGTTATGTTCTTCTCATATATGTTATGATGTTATGATACTAAACCCCTAACGGGAAGGATTGTGTCTGATGTTCATATGATGAAATCATAATCTTTCAGTCAGTTTAATTGAAGTCTGGAGCTGGCATGTCAGTTAACTGCTAGTAGTCTGTTGTTATTTATGTATTATTGTCATTTTGTTTATTTTCTTTGGTTACATCTTCTGACATCAGACTCGGACTTCTCTTGAACTGAATTTTAATGTGTGTATTGTTATGCGTTTACTTTTCTACATTGGCTAGAGGTATAGGGGGAGGGTTGAGATCTCAGAAACATGTTTAACCGCGCCGCATTTTTGTGCCTGTCCCAAGTCAGGAGCCTCTGGCCTTTGTTAGTCTTGTATTATTTTAATTTTAGTTTCTTGTGTACAATTTGGAAATTAGTATGGCGTTCATTATCACTGAACTAGTATATATTTGTTTAGGGGCCAGTTGAAGGACGCCTCGGGTGCGGGAATTTCTCGCTACATTGAAGACCTTTTGGTGACCTTCTACTGTTGTTTTTTTCTATGGTCGGGTTGTTGTCTCTTTGGCACATTCCCCATTTCCATTCTCAATTTTACTTTTTTTGATAAATGCATATATCAATGATTATAATTTCACTCCATGGTATTGTTGTAGTAAAATTCCACTGCTATCAGCTCCAAAGTTCATATCTGGGAAAGCATTACTTGGAAGTGGTTGTCCAAGATTGATATTAACTGATGGTAAATGTGTTGATTTGTAAAACTCCACTAACTGGCACAAACATGGAAAACTCGTAAAATATTGAAATACAGATGATTAATATGATTATCAAATTGAATGGTTGGATGGTCCATATCGGGTAATTTTTTTACTTGATTTACACCCTGAGCCGGTCTTTTAAAAACGTATAAAAACAGAATGCTTGACGATATGTCAACCACAACCCATACAAATCATTAAAATGATAAACTATCAAAGCGAACATTTTACAATAAAACCTGAATGGCAGCATGTTATTAAATATCTGTTCTATCTGAATGTTAACCGTTCGCTTTGTTATTCGAAGCGGGTATGTTTATTTTATGCAAAGATTTAAAAGTCATATAAAACTTCAAATTTAAAAAAAAGGTTGAACATGTTTAACATCAATTATATGGTGATTTTTATAAATTTACTGTTTGCAAAAAAATATTCGAAATATTAAGGACTTTCTTATCCAAGGCAAAGATAACCTTAGTCGTATAAGGCACAACTTTTGGAATTTTGAATCCCTAATGCTCTTCAAATTTGTAGTTGTTTTGGTTTTCTAACTAGTTCCAAATGCGCGAATGAAAATTTCGATGTCTTACAGGTTTACGTCTAATTAAGATCACTAAAGCCTATATTCTCCCCATTTATTGATACATAATTGTGAATTTACTCATTAGTGAACTTTGAAGCGAACGAGTGACATTTTAAATGAAAGAGTTGTATCCATAATTAATATTTTTGCCGGCTTCCATAAATTTATTTCTGGAAATAGCTTGTTAGAATGGATGCCAATATATATATATTCAGAATATGTAATGCTTTATTTGCTTGAAGAAAAAAAAAATGAAAACAACACGTTTAATAGTTTCATGCGTCCAAACAATTTAACATATAATTAATTGAATCAATTATGTTAAAATCGTTCAAGTAGTTATTTCTATTTTTTTGCCCGCTTTTTCTTATTTAATAAATCACCTTTTTATCTATGATGTGCCTTAATTACTATTTTTTCATATTAGGAAAAGAAAAGTTTTTTTTTAACTTTAATACAATTTCGCCATCTGAATTACACATTACAAGTAAGTTAATTGGCGATGAACATGCATATTAAAGGAAAGGACATAATAAAACTGCAGTTACTGTATCTAATTTAAGTAGTTTTTTGTTCATTAGATGAAATCAATGGTCTATAATATTCTATAATATAGTATATATATATAGTATATGATGTTATTAAAAGTAAAATCCCAAAAATATTGAACTCAGAGGAAAATGCAAAACAGAAAGATCCAAATCAAATGAAAAAATCAAAAGCTAAAACATATCAAACGAATGGATACATTTTTCAGAACAAATTGATATGAATAAAAAATAATACCTTCTTCAGGTTAAAATCTAAAAACATCTTTTTCTTTTTGTTGATTGCGATCGGAAAACTAGTTACTTCCCGCTTGGTTTTTAAATATAAACAATTGGCATATCCCGGCTGGTTAACAGTTGGAGTAATAAACCAGTTTCCCAACTGAAATATAAGGAATTAACATAAACACATATCTTTATAATATCGCATTATACAATACAATACAATATGAAAAAGAAGATGTGGTATGATTGCCAATGAGACAACTATCCACAAAAGAATGGGTATATTATAGTGATATTGTGTATAACAAAATATGTGCAATATTGAAATATTTCAATTAAATTACACCCGGACCAATGGACCTTTAAGTTATGTTATAACATGTTTAGTTATAAATTAAGCGTTTGGTCTATTACAGAACATGACGAAGAATCATTGTTGTGCACAATACAATAAGTATCATACCTGTGTATTAATTACATGTAGCAATGAGTCAATACTTATCTTAAAATAGGAGTGAATAAATAAATAATCCACCTATTAATAGCGTGCGTAGGGGTATGAGTGTTATTTGAATGATACAGCTTGACTGTCGTTTCAAATTTGCAAATTATATAGTTTTACTAAAAGTAGGACAAAGATTTGACTTAGCTGATTTATACTTTACTTTTAAGTCCCATTTAAATTCTATGTTCAACAAACGTAAATGTTTTAAGTCTTCCCTCACTTTTTGATCTCGAGAGTACATGGTTTTAGTTGTTCCAAGAACAAGTGCCAACCTAATTGAAATCGGTATTATACCGCTTAATTCATGTTATTCCTCTAAACAAAAAAAATCTAGAACAAAAACATTAACGAGAACTTAAAAGAAAATGCTCAAGATATTTCTGATGTGTTTTTCTTTGCCCTTGTTTGATCTTTAACAAAGCTGGTAACACGTTGTTAATAACAAGGACTGGTAACAAAACATTAATATGACATGTAAATGCATGTTAGCAATATTGGAGATGGAAAAAAGTACAGTGAGGTATTAAGGTGTAAGAAAAATGTTGTTTAATTATCTGAAATAAATCGTGTTTCAATGGTACTTTATTATTGTCTTTCGGTTCTGTCACTCCGTCTGTTGACAGTTGGTCGGCTTTTTTCTTGTTGCCATATTTTTTGTGTGTCCTTCTTTAATAATCCATGTGGCATTTCTAGTTTTCCTACGACACTTTTAATTGTTTCTTTGCACGTTTAAATGAAATACACCACTCACTAATTTGTTGTATGCAGAACACGGACACAACTGGAAATTAAAACCTTGCGTCGTTTAGCAAACAGTTAAATGAGCTGTGCATCTTTGATATCATCAAAATATGTGGAGGATAAAGAATCTGTACAAAGGTACCAATAATTATTGGATTTTTTTTTTCTTTGCCAGTCTGTGATCAAGATTATTAAGTGATTGTGGTTACATACATTTAACAACGTCTTTCTTAATCTAGTAATGTATAAAATATTTTACCATTGAACCAGTCTTAAAGACGTTATAACCATTCCCTACCTTTCCATTCTGATCGAGAACTTCTTTCATTAAGGACACTTCATTCCCATCTGTGATATAAAAGAAACCGTCCAGAGTGCATGACCGTGATACTTTCTTTTTAGAAGAAAAAATGCCACCACGTTTTTGATTTCGGCATTCGTAACAAGTGTCTATTCTTGAAGCTATTGCAATATTCGGAACAGATTGTGAAAAACTACCTAAAAATACATAAATGCAACTATGTTACATATTTTAAACTTAATCTGGTCATACACGTTTAAAATTGTAGGTGTAGTAGCAAGACAAATACTAGTAGTACGAATCCTAAATTCCCTTTACATGCAGATTTTTACTTATACTTTAGAACAAAGCTAAGCATTTCGAGTTTGTTATACACACATATTCATATATATCTTTCAAACTGAATTAAACTGTACGTATTGCTATGTGTTTAATTAATCTGTATTGTCTAGATCTAGGAGAGGATTTGGATCTCACAAAACATGTTTAAGCATTTTTGCGCCTGTCCCAAGTCGAAGCCTTTGTCCCATGTAAGTGCTGATGATTTTTAATTTCTATATACAAATATTCCAATTGTAATGGTTGATATTGAAAACTTTTTGACATTCTTGATCAAATGTGCCATCAAAATTTTCTCATTTGATTTACTAAAAAAGTGAAACTTAATGGTATCGAAATTCTCTAGGAAATTTAAATATAAACAACGTATATTTTTTATCTATAATTTACATGTGCTAAAATCTATACTTAACACATATGTGCCACTGCTTTGTTTATATATTGATTTACCTGGTATTTTGTTTGTCGTCTGGAACGGATTCTGAAATTAGATATTTAGCAATTGTAAGACAAACAAAATAATAGAGATAGCAAATTGACAACCAAAAGTCGTGTCCTTTTGACCATGTTGACGTAAAAATGCAAATTGATAAAATGACCCAAGACACTTCAAGATATTAGTCTGTCAGATAAAAAAATATATCTTTGTACTACTTTATATTTGCTCCGGACCAGTACAGGACCTACAAAACTTCTCACTTGATTTTCATTTCTTAATATTTAAAAATATGGTTTATACCATCACTATTTATATGCAGTATTTTAAAATACTGTTGTTGAAAATGTGTTAAATCGAAAAACATATGATTATTGTCTTTGCTCCAACACTGCATTCAACATTGCATTTTCATGATAAGAAGACTAAAGAAATCAGAATGACGTATTATTATCAACGAAACATGTGTCGAAAATATTTGTTCTTTTAACTAGCTTGGAAATGACATAGAGGAAACTTTGAGCTTGTAAGAATATGTCAATCGTAAATGAAAGTTTATGTCATCACACTATGTCTTTAATATAAACATAAAGAACGTTAGCACACACATATAAGCCAACACTTTTATAATGCCTATGTTTTACCATGTATAGCCTATTGTAGTTCAATTTTGAAAAGCTTTTTACAAAAAGATTCTGATAAAATATAAAATATAAAAGAAAATCGCGAAAAGAGCAGAAAAAATTGAAAGTATATTTCAATGTTTTTAAATGACCAACTTTTAATGTATACACGTGTAGTCTTCTATCTTGTTTAAAATCAGTGCACCATGTACATATCAATATTTTCACTTGTCCATTCGTTTTTGATGCGTTTTGTTATTTGATTTTGCCATGTGATTATGGACTTTCCGAATTGATTTTCCTCTAAGTTCAGTATTTTTGTGATTTTACTTTTTTCAAATATTTGCACATTTGATGTTCGCCGAACAAAACAAAAAAAACATCTATAAATGATTCGGTACATTTTTTGTTAATTATTTTGAAAAATCAATTTGAGACCTTGGCAAAAAATTAATAGCCTAAGTAAAACTTTATGAACGCTAAACTTGTTGTGAGAGTGTTTTAAAATTGTTGTGACTACTTAAACTATTTAAACTTTTAAGGTATATGTGAAATAAACTATTTAGGTGTAATATCACCATCAATTTTCCCCTTTCGATCTTTATTAAATTTGCAAATTGTTCTTCGGAATTTATCTTTGTTTTAAATAAGAAAACACTTGGCATGAGTAAAGTTTTATTCTGTCCAGTAATATAGACCAAATTTCACATAATATTTTATTGTATATAAGAAAATAACCATCTGACACTGTAAGTCAACAAATCAAATGTTCACCTATTTATTACCTGTGTACAAGCTTTAGTAATCATGCAAAATCAAGTTTCCAAAATATTCTGTAAAAAACACCAAATGAAAAAATAATGGTGGTTTGAAACACCCAAGATATATGTTTATGACCTAGACATGTTTTACTCCAATTAAATGCAGGATTAATTTCCTACACTGGTCATATTCAAGGAAAGACTTTTTTCGACTCTTTTTGTTGTATACAACCGTCTGTGACGTACTAATATTTGGTTGTATTACACCCGAGTAAATTATCAATGATTTTTTTAAATCAATTTCATTTTATCAAAGCTGAGTAAATTATTAAGCCTTTCTTATTTCCTTAAGAATCGTTCATAATTTCTTAATAACATGTATAAGAAGAAAGCAAATATATGATATTGAAATATCCATTAAATTCTGAAAGCCACAGGAACATATCTTAAATTGCATTTTCCCCGATGCTATCCTAATGCTTTATTAATGCGGCAGTCTACAAGCAACAAAGATACAATTTCTGACTACTCACCGATTTCTTATATGTGTCAAAATCGTTGTAGGTGGGGTCATTCATCGAGTACGCTTGACTGAATTCATTCTATTAAATGTGGAATAATTAATCAGCATGATTGATGACTAACATCGTTATTGTCCGTTAAAAATATTATAGACAATAAGGCTAGGTAATTGTTTCTTACAGGGAATTGTCCTCGATACTCTCCGTACTTAAAACTATTAGATTATACTGCTATACAGAGAATGCAAGCTATCTTTATTCCTCTCTTAAATACGAGAGTAACAGAGTCTGATGTATTTATGATGGTACCAATTTCTTCGTATTGGCATTTAAAATTTGGGTATCATGTGAGTATACGGCTGATCGACACTAATACACAACACTCGGGTTCTATCGATGGAACGAAATGAATGTTGTCATCTCGCTTGATAGCAACGTATATGGTAATCGGGTGTTCTATCAACTTCACTTTAATCTTAAAGTAAAACCGAATAATTAAAGACAACAGTATTATACTGCTGTTCGAAACCTTACTTCTGTTCTTTGAGATTATCTATTATTTTGAAACAAAAGTAGACACAATGAGATAGCTGCATAACAGCCCCATTATATACTTCTAAGAGATAGAAAATTACTCATTTCATGTGTCAAGAAGCACATAGACATGTTTGCGACTGAATTCAACTGAGGCTTCCAAAAAATTTCAATGTTTATGAAAATAAAATGTATCGGTTTTTTTTAGTATCTAGCTGGGAAAAAAAGTTGAAACGTATTATTTTGAATTTTGATGGATGAATGGATGGATTGGTGTTTAACTTTGAGTTGTAAATATTGTACTCCACTGAGTCGGATTTTTATCGTGCTGGTTCACAAGGTAACGTTACATCTGCAGAATGAGATGCCTTAAAAGGTAAAAACAAGTAAAATTGTATACAGATCATACCTGTACAATATTAGGATTCGATTCCGCCGAATATCTATGATTGGTTGGTGTAGCTGCTGATGAAGAAATATCTGAAGTGAAAGAACATAAAGATGTAATGAAAAAACCAATCTATTCCATTGAAATGAGGTAATTGGACAAACAATATCAATAAATAACATAATAGAATTTGGCTTTGATTACAGGTGGCCATACTATTTCATCATAAAAAAAAGTGTTTACATGAATTATATATATTTTTTTAATGTATAAGTACCCGTCTACATCACCTTTTATTTTGTGTTTTTGTTGGATGCATTTCTATTTGTATCAATCTGATGATGAGTTAGGCTTTTTTAACTGATTTTTAAAACTTGTTCTAATGTTGTTACATCACTGTCCAGGTAAGGGAAAGGGTTAAACACTCAAAAGAATGTTTAATCCGGCCACATTCTTTATGTGCCGAGTGGTTGTCGTTAGTTCAAGTCTGTCATATTTGTTTTTCGTAAACTGTTTTGTTATAAATGTTATAAATGTTCTTTGAATAGACTTATTAAGAAGGGATATAGTTACGATACTGCTGTCAGGTCATTAAAGATTGCATATTTTGGCGTTAATATTGATTCACTTATAGGGTCTTTGCATCGGAACTAAACACATTTATTCAAAAACCAGTTGTTGGCATGACACGGGTTATGTTCTTCTCATATATGTTATGATGGTATGATACTAAACCCCTAACGGGAAGGATTGTGCCTGATGTTCATATGATGAAATCATAATCTTTCAGTCAGTTTAATTGAAGTCTGGAGCTGGCATGTCAGTTAACTGCTAGTAGTCTGTTGTTATTTATGTATTATTGTCATTTTGTTTATTTTCTTTGGTTACATCTTCTGACATCAGACTCGGACTTCTCTTGAACTGAATTTTAATGTGCGTATTGTTATGCGTTTACTTTTCTACATTGGCTAGAGGTATAGGGGGAGGGTTGAGATCTCACAAACATGTTTAACCCCGCCGCATTTTTGCGCCTGTCCCAAGTCAGGAGCCTCTGGCCTTTGTTAGTCTTGTATTATTTTAATTTTAGTTTCTTGTGTACAATTTGGAAATTAGTATGGCGTTCATTATCACTTAACTAGTAAATATTTGTTTAGGGGCCAGTTGAAGGACGCCTCCGGGTGCGGGAATTTCTCGCTACATTGAAGACCTGTTGGTGACCTTCTGCTGTTGTTTTTTTCTATGGTCGGGTTGTTGTCTCTTTGGCACATTCCCCATTTCCATTCTCAATTTTATTTTTACATTACGAATCTATTGTATGACTTATTAAACAACATTTACCTCTTGCTGACATACTGATGTGTTGTTTTGGAAATGGTACTTCGCTTTCCTGTAAATTTTAAAATATTTTCACTTACTTATACAGAATATTTATTTTTCTAATGATATAATGATCCACTTAGTATATATTTGATTGATATTTATAATTTTTATATTTCTTTTTCTTCCAAAAAGGCACGGCTGAAGATACTTTACATTCCATCAAAATTCACTGTTGAAAAGCCGACAACACCGCGACAAAAAGTGCAAAACGACAAAATACTAATAACACTAAAAAACGAGGGTTGTATAAGGTGTTACGGAATAGTAAGCAGATGTAGAAAAGTTAGCAAACCCTGCTTCAAATTTGACAACTGTCTTGTTGTTTATCGTAGTTCAAATTATTGTAAACGTCTCATTTGGTGATGCCAAAATTGAGGAAAAGGGAACGGGTTCACATTACATTCGTTTAATGTGTTTGAGCTTTTGATTTTGTCATTTGAGGGACTTTCCATTTAGAATTTTCCTCGAAGTTTAGTATTTTTAAATCATATTAATATTTACATTGATAGCCAAATAATACGATTATTTTAGTCCAAACGTTACAGAAGTGGCAGGCGTTAGGATGCTGGTTATCGAAATATGTTACATCTATCCCAAAGTGAATTTTTGATATTAAACCCGTGATTGCTTCTTAGATCTGCTTACCCTTCCCGAGCATCTGAGATCACCCCTAGTTTTTGGTGGGGGTTCGTGTTGCTTATTCTTTAGTTTTCTATGTAGTGTCATGTGAACTATTGTTTGTCTGCTTGTCTTTTTCATTTTTAGCCATGGCGTTGTCAGTTTATTTTCGATTTATGAGTTTGACTGTCCCTCTGGTATTTTTCGTCCCTCTTTTCTAACATTGCCGAAACTGGTACACATCTCGAAATAGTAAGGTACAGAACATCCTGTTCTTAAAAACTCCGTTAGCAGATCATGGTTAACACATTTGTCATTTACAAACATACAAACCTCATCCTTTGATTGAAATGTATTGACAGTGACTCTACAATCATCGACTGTTGTGTCTATTGCAGTACTAGACGCGTCGTTACTACTGCTGAAAAGTGATGCAGAAGAGGATTGTCTACTCCTTGTTTCCGAAAATGCTTCATCAGGATCATCAATTGTAAAACCTTCAATAATTACTTTGTCATCTTCAGATGTGTTCATTACAAACGTATCTTTATTGTTTGTGTCTTCCGATATTGGTTGAAGCTTGTAGCGACGAGAATTTCCTTGTTTTCCTTTTATCAATATCTCCATTTCATCTCCCTTTCAATATAAACATAATAATCAATTATTCAGAAAATGATTTCCAAAATCAATTTTCAATGAAATAAAATCAAACATTTTAACACCGAAAAAATCGGAATTAAGATAGTAGAAAGAGTCCTTTAAGTATGAATTGTTTTCCTTTTTTGAGATTTCATTCGAGCATAATAATTACTAAAAATAGAAAAATCGAGATATGGAGAAAAATTAAAAACAAAGTTGAAAGATGCCCGAGACATTGGTTATTAGCAGGTACAATATTTAATCTCATTTTAGCGGAGTGTTACAAATGAAAATATAAACTATGTTTTTGTTATAATTATGTTCATTATCCTCACACAGGGTTTTTAGTGTCATTTTTATTTTATGAATCCTTGTTTTATTTTTCGAAGCCTATCATTTCAAACTCTATGTTACCTTTGAAATTATTACATCCTGAGTTTTTATGTAACCACCCACATTATAATAATCACACTATATGCAGCCATTACATATAACTGGTAGGGGCCTCGGGGGCTGAGTTGTCTTATTAGTAACTACTGTAATCACTAGCCAGTCAACACTGAGGTTGTGAGATCGAGCCCCGCGCTCTTGCGGATGCATTCGACTGCAATCATAATTGACTAGGATTGCCAGTTTATCTATCAAAGGTCGGTGGTTTTCTCCGGGTACTCCGGCTTTCTATACCAATACAAACTGGCCGCCACGAGAAAGCCAAAAAGCGGCGCTTAAAGTGGCATTAAATACACAAAAAATCAAATCAAATCATATCATATTACTGATACTAGTACACGAACACACCAAGTTCTCTAAAATTAAAGGTGCAAATGGTGGTCCATATTCCTTTGACGCAGACGCTGAAATTGATATTCAAGGTATGATCAACTGCATCAGGACAGTATGGTGTACTACCAGTTCTCGAAGTTTGTCATTATGGTTAACTTGATTTGTATACCGATTTAGAAATAAACAACTGTCGTTATTATTAAAATACCTGTGAAAGCACAGAACTTGGAAGCCCAAACTGTAAGTATGGTTCGGCCTGTTTGTCATGTCCTAAAGTATTCACACAATATTTTATAAATCATTAAAGAAATAAGGACAATTTATAACATTTGAGATTTATCATAACATGAATAACATGCACATAAAATAGTCAAAGTTCTATTAAATTTGCATCGAATATCGATGAATAGAGATCAGTGCATTTTTATTTTATGAATACCAGAAAAATTGTTAGAAAATCATGTAAGAATCATTTAAAATTGACTACCAATTCCACCTGGTTTCAAACTTGGTCTTAAATAGACTCATTTATTTAAACAAACACTTGAGGAATATACCTTTATATATTTAAAGTTCCTTCTATATATTTTAAATACACTTACCACTGTAATTAGTTTTTTGTTCTGCAAATGTCTGTAACAAATTAAAGTATATGTAATAAACATGATTGATAATTGGACCGAATAGACTAAATAACTGTAACTGCAAAGGAATTATATAAATTTCATACAAAGTATTTTATTTTCTGATTATTGTACTGCTCACATTGTTGTAATCATCAGCCTTTACATCAACAGGATAACAAATAAAAAAAATCAGTTTTGATATAATTATGTTGATAATTGTTGTGTATTTAGAATATAATTATCAGTTGTTTCCATAGAGAATAATACATGGCAAAATCCGTATCATATGTCGTATCATCCCGAGACATCAATATCAGCCCAAGGGCCTTTAGGCCCGAGGGATGATATTGGTCGAGGGTGATACGGCATGTGATACGGATTTTGCCATGTATTATACGCTTTATCATATATTTCAACAGAAGAGTATTATATTATATGAACTGTTTTCTGATCCCGATAGATTAGCACTGGGTTACCTTCAGTTCTGCTTTTGTCTTGGTTCAAAGCCTTAAAATAACTGCTTATACAAAGCACCTGGGTTACCTTACCATTTGTCTGCTGCTGTTTTAAAAATATTTTGTTATTATTGTATTTATTTGAGTGTTTTGTATTTTTTATAGTTGCATTTAGTGTGCCAAAAATATGCAAACTTGATGTTCGTGACGTCACATACAATATGAAAACTTGACGTTCGTGACGTTACATACCAAACAATGACGTCATTAAAAAAAATGACCTATTTTGAGGAAATGTTTTCTTAAGCAAAAAAAAACAAAAAACTTTATGTAAAAAAAAAAAAAAAAAAAAAAAAGGTATGCGATACGGGGTATGCGATACGGGTTTAGCTATGCGATACGGGGGTATGCGATACGGGTTTAGCTATGCGATACGGGGTATGCGATACGGGTTTAGCTATGCGATACGGGGTATGCGATACAGGGTAGGTGATACAGACTGGAAAAACAACCTTTATTAGATATACAAAATAGCTGTATTTTGTACTAAATATATGATAAATTGAAATATATGTTATTGATCTAACCCCGTTTATAAATGCTTTGTTATTCTCAGCCTCCTTGTTTGTTCTTAGATCTTAGAGAAGGTCTACTGCCACCCTTGCAGACACAGTACTACCAACTCTCTTGTATTTGGTTTTATAAATATTTACAAGGTCCACTTATTAATAACATTTTTGAGTTATTATAATTTACAACTTTTGTGAATTTTGGATCCTCAATGCTCTTCAACTTTGTACTTGTTTGGCTTTATAAATATTTTGATATGAGCGTCACTGGTGAGTCTTATGTAGACGAAACGCGCGTCTGACGTACTAAATTATAATCCTGGTACCTTTGATAACTATTATTTTAACTAAAACTTGAGATTCTATTAACAAAACACATCTCGTGTACACATTTTTATACCTATTACCGTTATATTGAATTTGATTTACCTCACGCATTTCATTTTAATATAGTAAGATATCGAATTCAAGTAGCTATGTAAAGAACTTTAACGGTAGTTACACTTACTTTTATTTTCAATATGAATTCATTTCTCAATCTTACAATACATATTTGTTTTATTCTATAGTTCAGAAAATTGGCCACATCAGTAGATATACAACTTTTTAAAATGTAAGTGAGTATTATAGGTGTTGTGTGATACATAAGGGCGTCTAATGCGACTGTCATACA
>NW_027267958.1:0-2500 GCF_963676685.1 Mytilus edulis
TATTAAACACACGAGACGGAAACATGATTGATTGATTGATTTGATTGATTGATTGATTGATTGATTGATTGATTGATTGGTTGGTTGGTTGGTTGGTTAAACACGTTGGATAGGGTTCAATTGAAACAGCGAAAAAGAAACAAAGGAGATCTTGAACCCCTATATAAAACACATGAGACGGAAACATGATTGATTGATTTATTAATCATGATCATGATTGGTTGATTGATCATGATCATGATTGGTTGATTGATCATGATCATGATTGGTTGATTGATCATGATTGGTTGGTTTGGTTGGTTGGCAAACACACATAAAATTCTTCAAGTCGTGCCCCAAATCACATATGTACATGACCTTGACCTTTGACCTTGTGACCTTTGTCAAGGGTCATTGCTTCACAATGTCATTGCAAAAGACCCTATGGGTCAAGGACCTTTTGTTTAAGAGTTATGCCTAATAATGGCTTTTTATAACCATCAATGGGGGTTATGTCCCTTACATAATGGTAAAAACCAATACAGTCATAATGTAACAAAGTTGCCCCTTGAAGTACTCAACATTTTTCACTGCTTAAATTTTCTGTATCTATAACCATTCAAGAATTATAGGGAAATCAAAGACATATGAAAATCTAAAATATGACCTTGACCTTTGACCTTGACCTAATTTTTTAAGTTAGGACCCAGGGGACTCAAATAAAAACATTCCAGGGTTATACGGTTAACCGTTTATGAGTTAAAAAAACATACCGACAAATTTATTCCGTAAAGGTACATAACTCCTATAAAATTTCATCGAATCGCTTCGATCCAAATTAGCCAAAAATTCCTGAGGATGTAACGAACAATTTGTAAAAAGAATTTTGTCGCTTTCTTAATTTGTTACGAAGGAGATGCACACACATGACAAACAGTGAATAGGGAGATAACTCTTACAAAGAAAATGGTTCGGCTTAGCAGGGTGAAATTTAAAAGCGCATAAACTATACGATACAATATGACAAAATTCTAAGCGACATATTGCGAAACAAACATTTATCGCAAGAACAAAATTTGGCGGAAGAAAAAAAAAAATAATAATAATAATAATCAGAACAAATACAATAGGCTTTCCACAGAAAAGTGGAAAGACCTAATAATATGGAAAAAACTGGAGTTGTCGTTCGTTTTCCGTTGATAGGATAGATAGCACACAACCTATATTCAATTGTAAGTGGAGGGTTAAAAAAAAAAAGGGGGGGGGGGCAAAAGGGGGTCCCGGGAGATTTTTTTTATTTTTTTTATTAACGGAACAGAATGGTTAAAAAGGTTTTTTACAATATAAATCAATTGCTTTTTTAAAGCAATTGTAGGGGTCTTTCCCCTTTAAAATTAATTGAATTTGTGGGGGGGGGGGGGTTTGTTTGTTTGTTTGTTTGTTTGTTTGTTTGTTTGTTTGTTTGTTTGTTTCTGTATGGGGTCTATATTATTGTTACCGGAGAAGTTTCATGTTTAGTTTGGAAAGTTTTTCTTTTATTTTAGGTACAGCGCGCGCGCCACATCACGTGACACGGGTTTATAATAACGAAAAGATAGTCTTTTTATCTTTTTAGGTGGGGACTTTGAACAGACAACATGTATAGAGACGGAATGCACACAATGTAATTTCTTTTGTCATTGTAGGAAATTGACATTTTGATGACAGTTCACAAGCAGTGCATGTTTTGGATTTAATTGATCCGGTGAAACTTTAAAAACACATTTATTGATTATTTTCTGATAATGTACATTTTTCAGCACCTGTTTGTAACACAGATTAGTATTTCAATCTCGGAGCGGACATTTTATTGTAGGTTTTTACTGAGATTTACGGACCTAGCAAGCGATTTTTACGGCATTGCAATTTTTTTTCTCTAGGAAAAGCTTTGAGAGATATCTGCACCAAGTTTTTTTATAAACCTTTAGTACATGTATGCCCTGCTGACTGCAAATTTTGAGGTCGATTGTACTTGTAGTTTCAGAGTACATGTGGATTTTTTTTTTCAGAAGTGACGCAAGAACAATATTAAATTTCAATTTTTTATGAAACATGATTGATTGATCATGATCATGATTGATTGATCGATCATGATCATGATTGATTGATTGATTGATTAGTTGGTTGGTTGGTTAAACACGTTGGATAGGGCCAATTGAAACAGCGAAAAAGAAACAAAGAAGATCTTGGACCCTATATTAAACACACGAGACGGAAACATGATTGATGATTGATTGATTGATTGATTGATTGATTGATTGATTGATTGATTGGTTGGTTGGTTGGTTGGTTAAACACGTTGGATAGGGTCAATTGAAACAGCGAAAAAGAAACAAAGGAGATCTTGAACCCTATATAAAACACATGAGACGGAAACATGATTGATTGATTTATTAATCATGATCATGATTGGTTGATTGATCATGATCATGATTGGTTGATTGATCATGATCATGATTGGTTGATTGATCATGATTGGTTG
>NW_027267958.1:12500-17500 GCF_963676685.1 Mytilus edulis
TGTTTGTTTCTGTATGGGGTCTATATTATTGTTACCGGAGAAGTTTCATGTTTAGTTTGGAAAGTTTTTCTTTTATTTTAGGTACAGCGCGCGCGCCACATCACGTGACACGGGTTTATAATAACGAAAAGATAGTCTTTTTATTCCTTTTTAGGTGGGGACTTTGAACAGACAACATGTATAGAGACGGAATGCACACAATGTAATTTCTTTTGTCATTGTAGGAAATTGACATTTTGATGACAGTTCACAAGCAGTGCATGTTTTGGATTTAATTGATCCGGTGAAACTTTAAAACACATTTATTGATTATTTTCTGATAATGTACATTTTTCAGCACCTGTTTGTAACACAGATTAGTATTTCAATCTCGGAGCGGACATTTTATTGTAGGTTTTTACTGAGATTTACGGACCTAGCAAGCGATTTTTACGGCATTGCAATTTTTTTTCTCTAGGAAAAGCTTTGAGAGATATCTGCACCAAGTTTTTTTATAAACCTTTAGTACATGTATGCCCTGCTGACTGCAAATTTTGAGGTCGATTGTACTTGTAGTTTCAGAGTACATGTGGATTTTTTTTTTCAGAAGTGACGCAAGAACAATATTAAATTTCAATTTTTTATGAAACATGATTGATTGATCATGATCATGATTGATTGATCGATCATGATCATGATTGATTGATTGATTGATTAGTTGGTTGGTTGGTTAAACACGTTGGATAGGGCCAATTGAAACAGCGAAAAAGAAACAAAGAAGATCTTGGACCCTATATTAAACACACGAGACGGAAACATGATTGATTGATTGATTGATTGATTGATTGATTGATTGATTGATTGATTGATTGTTGGTTGGTTGGTTGGTTAAACACGTTGGATAGGGTCAATTGAAACAGCGAAAAAGAAACAAAGGAGATCTTGAACCCTATATAAAACACATGAGACGGAAACATGATTGATTGATTTATTAATCATGATCATGATTGGTTGATTGATCATGATCATGATTGGTTGATTGATCATGATCATGATTGGTTGATTGATCATGATTGGTTGGTTGGTTGGTTGGCAAACACACATAAAATTCTTCAAGTCGTGCCCCAAATCACATATGTACATGACCTTGACCTTTGACCTTGTGACCTTTGTCAAGGTCATTGCTTCACAATGTCATTGCAAAAGACCCTATGGGTCAAGGACCTTTTGTTTAAGAGTTATGCCTAATAATGGCTTTTTATAAACCATCAATGGGGGTTATGTCCCTTACATAATGGTAAAACCAATACAGTCATAATGTAACAAAGTTGCCCCTTGAAGTACTCAACATTTTTCACTGCTTAAATTTTCTGTATCTATAACCATTCAAGAATTATAGGGAAATCAAAGACATATGAAAATCTAAAATATGACCTTGACCTTTGACCTTGACCTAATTTTTTAAGTTAGGACCCAGGGGACTCAAATAAAAACATTCCAGGGTTATACGGTTAACCGTTTATGAGTTAAAAAAACATACCGACAAATTTATTCCGTAAAGGTACATAACTCCTATAAAATTTCATCGAATCGCTTCGATCCAAATTAGCCAAAAATTCCTGAGGATGTAACGAACAATTTGTAAAAAGAATTTTGTCGCTTTCTTAATTTGTTACGAAGGAGATGCACACACATGACAAACAGTGAATAGGGAGATAACTCTTACAAAGAAAATGGTTCGGCTTAGCAGGGTGAAATTTAAAAGCGCATAAACTATACGATACAATATGACAAAATTCTAAGCGACATATTGCGAAACAAACATTTATCGCAAGAACAAAATTTGGCGGAAGAAAAAAAAAAATAATAATAATAATAATCAGAACAAATACAATAGGCTTTCCACAGAAAAGTGGAAAGACCTAATAATATGGAAAAAACTGGAGTTGTCGTTCGTTTTCCGTTGATAGGATAGATAGCACACAACCTATATTCAATTGTAAGTGGAGGGTTAAAAAAAAAAGGGGGGGGGGGGCAAAAGGGGGTCCCGGGAGATTTTTTTTATTTTTTTTATTAACGGAACAGAATGGTTAAAAAGGTTTTTTACAATATAAATCAATTGCTTTTTTAAAGCAATTGTAGGGGGTCTTTCCCCCTTTAAAATTAATTGAATTTGTGGGGGGGGGGGGGTTTGTTTGTTTGTTTGTTTGTTTGTTTGTTTGTTTGTTTGTTTGTTTGTTTCTGTATGGGGTCTATATTATTGTTACCGGAGAAGTTTCATGTTTAGTTTGGAAAGTTTTTCTTTTATTTTAGGTACAGCGCGCGCGCCACATCACGTGACACGGGTTTATAATAACGAAAAGATAGTCTTTTTATTCCTTTTTAGGTGGGGACTTTGAACAGACAACATGTATAGAGACGGAATGCACACAATGTAATTTCTTTTGTCATTGTAGGAAATTGACATTTTGATGACAGTTCACAAGCAGTGCATGTTTTGGATTTAATTGATCCGGTGAAACTTTAAAACACATTTATTGATTATTTTCTGATAATGTACATTTTTCAGCACCTGTTTGTAACACAGATTAGTATTTCAATCTCGGAGCGGACATTTTATTGTAGGTTTTTACTGAGATTTACGGACCTAGCAAGCGATTTTTACGGCATTGCAATTTTTTTTCTCTAGGAAAAGCTTTGAGAGATATCTGCACCAAGTTTTTTTATAAACCTTTAGTACATGTATGCCCTGCTGACTGCAAATTTTGAGGTCGATTGTACTTGTAGTTTCAGAGTACATGTGGATTTTTTTTTTCAGAAGTGACGCAAGAACAATATTAAATTTCAATTTTTTATGAAACATGATTGATTGATCATGATCATGATTGATTGATCGATCATGATCATGATTGATTGATTGATTGATTAGTTGGTTGGTTGGTTAAACACGTTGGATAGGGCCAATTGAAACAGCGAAAAAGAAACAAAGAAGATCTTGGACCCTATATTAAACACACGAGACGGAAACATGATTGATTGATTGATTGATTGATTGATTGATTGATTGATTGATTGATTGATTGGTTGGTTGGTTGGTTGGTTAAACACGTTGGATAGGGTCAATTGAAACAGCGAAAAAGAAACAAAGGAGATCTTGAACCCTATATAAAACACATGAGACGGAAACATGATTGATTGATTTATTAATCATGATCATGATTGGTTGATTGATCATGATCATGATTGGTTGATTGATCATGATCATGATTGGTTGATTGATCATGATTGGTTGGTTGGTTGGTTGGCAAACACACATAAAATTCTTCAAGTCGTGCCCCAAATCACATATGTACATGACCTTGACCTTTGACCTTGTGACCTTTGTCAAGGTCATTGCTTCACAATGTCATTGCAAAAGACCCTATGGGTCAAGGACCTTTTGTTTAAGAGTTATGCCTAATAATGGCTTTTTATAAACCATCAATGGGGGTTATGTCCCTTACATAATGGTAAAACCAATACAGTCATAATGTAACAAAGTTGCCCCTTGAAGTACTCAACATTTTTCACTGCTTAAATTTTCTGTATCTATAACCATTCAAGAATTATAGGGAAATCAAAGACATATGAAAATCTAAAATATGACCTTGACCTTTGACCTTGACCTAATTTTTTAAGTTAGGACCCAGGGGACTCAAATAAAAACATTCCAGGGTTATACGGTTAACCGTTTATGAGTTAAAAAAACATACCGACAAATTTATTCCGTAAAGGTACATAACTCCTATAAAATTTCATCGAATCGCTTCGATCCAAATTAGCCAAAAATTCCTGAGGATGTAACGAACAATTTGTAAAAAGAATTTTGTCGCTTTCTTAATTTGTTACGAAGGAGATGCACACACATGACAAACAGTGAATAGGGAGATAACTCTTACAAAGAAAATGGTTCGGCTTAGCAGGGTGAAATTTAAAAGCGCATAAACTATACGATACAATATGACAAAATTCTAAGCGACATATTGCGAAACAAACATTTATCGCAAGAACAAAATTTGGCGGAAGAAAAAAAAAAATAATAATAATAATAATCAGAACAAATACAATAGGCTTTCCACAGAAAAGTGGAAAGACCTAATAATATGGAAAAAACTGGAGTTGTCGTTCGTTTTCCGTTGATAGGATAGATAGCACACAACCTATATTCAATTGTAAGTGGAGGGTTAAAAAAAAAAGGGGGGGGGGGGGGCAAAAGGGGGTCCCGGGAGATTTTTTTTATTTTTTTTATTAACGGAACAGAATGGTTAAAAAGGTTTTTTACAATATAAATCAATTGCTTTTTTAAAGCAATTGTAGGGGGTCTTTCCCCCTTTAAAATTAATTGAATTTGTGGGGGGGGGGGGGGGGTTTGTTTGTTTGTTTGTTTGTTTGTTTGTTTGTTTGTTTGTTTGTTTGTTTCTGTATGGGGTCTATATTATTGTTACCGGAGAAGTTTCATGTTTAGTTTGGAAAGTTTTTCTTTTATTTTAGGTACAGCGCGCGCGCCACATCACGTGACACGGGTTTATAATAACGAAAAGATAGTCTTTTTATTCCTTTTTAGGTGGGGACTTTGAACAGACAACATGTATAGAGACGGAATGCACACAATGTAATTTCTTTTGTCATTGTAGGAAATTGACATTTTGATGACAGTTCACAAGCAGTGCATGTTTTGGATTTAATTGATCCGGTGAAACTTTAAAACACATTTATTGATTATTTTCTGATAATGTACATTTTTCAGCACCTGTTTGTAACACAGATTAGTATTTCAATCTCGGAGCGGACATTTTATTGTAGGTTTTTACTGAGATTTACGGACCTAGCAAGCGATTTTTACGGCATTGCAATTTTTTTTCTCTAGGAAAAGCTTTGAGAGATATCTGCACCAAGTTTTTTTATAAACCTTTAGTACATGTATGCCCTGCTGACTGCAAATTTTGAGGTCGATTGTACTTGTAGTTTCAGAGTACATGTGG